>NC_090390.1:19726522-20026522 GCF_036365525.1 Heterodontus francisci | reverse complement strand
AGAAAAACAAGCCCAGGTAAAAGCAGAAATCCAATACATGTTGGACAACCACTTAATTAAACCCAGTCAAAGCAGCTGGAGTTCCCGAGTTGTGATAAAACCTCAACCTGATGATTCAACTAGATTCTGCATAGACTACAGAAAGGTTAATGCAGTAACAAAGGCAGACTCCTACCCAATTCCTCACTTGGAAGACTGTATTGACAGAGTGGGCAGTGTCATGTTTCATACAATAATAGATTTGTTAAAGGGATACTGGCAGGTTTCTTTAACACCCCGGGCTAAAGAAATATCAGGATTTGTCACACCAGATGGTCTTTTCCAATGCCAAGTGATGCCATTTGGTCTAAAAAATGGCCCAGCCACTTTTCGGAGACTAATGAGTCAAGTTGTAGCCAGTGTTCCTAACTGTCTGGTTTACCTTGATGATATGCTGGTATACAGTGACACTTGGAAGGACCATTTGGAACAGCTAGAAGCTCTGTTTAGAAATTACAATTGGCTGATTTAGTGATAAACCTAGACAAAAGTGAATTTGCAAAATCGAGAGTAACCTACCTCGGGCATATAGTAGGGCAAGGACATGTGTTACCAACAGCCACGAAAGTACAAGCATTGGTGGAGTCCCTATCCCTAAGACTAAACGAGAAATCATGAGGTTTTTGGGGATGTGTGGTTTCTACTGCAAGTTTATACCAAGTTTTAGTACTATTGCTGCTCCACTGACGGATTTGCTACAAGAAAAGAAAGGCAAAGTAGTGTGGTCAGGAGAGTGCCAAGCATCTTTTGAGAGGCTGAAAGCCATTTTGATTAATGTACCAGTGTTGGCTGCCCTGCATTTCACTAAGCCCTTCAAGGTAGTAATTGATGCTAGTGACCTGGGGGTCGGTGCAGTCCTGTTACAAGACGATGAATCAGGCATAGAAAGGCCAGTGGGATACTTTTCCAAAAAGCTAAATCAACACCAAAAAAGATATTCAACAGTGGAAAAAGAATTCCTGAGCTTATTACTAGCTCTTAAGCATTTTGAAGTCTCCACAACTACAGAGGGATACAGATCATAGCCCCCTAGCTTTTGTGGAAAAATTTATAAACCAGAATGCCAGACTATTCCAATAGAGCTTACTATTGCAACCTTATCACTTAAAGATTATCCACATTGCGGGAAAAATAATGTAATTGCGGATGCTTTGTCTGGGATCTAACTTTGCTGTGAGTTATCTGAGTGCAAAGATGGTACAAAGCAGAACTGTATTTGCTGCAGGTAAAGAGTGAATGAGAATGAGTGTGTAAATGTGTTTTAATAATTTTTTTCATCTGTTTTCCCATACATTGTAATGAAACGCATTTGAAAATGGTGTTTCATTCCTCCAAGGATGGAGTGTTATGAAAGTGCTTCCATTTCTTGTTAAATTTTTTGAGTACTCATATTTAAATGGTGGAAATGGATTCAATTTTGGAAGGCTGAAGATTTCATAGATGCTGGACATATTGACAGTTCACTGAAAGGACACTGAGATGTTATGTTTGAAAACAACCTTTACTGAATGTCACATGCCTTACGATAAATAAACAGAAAATTTGGTGACCTGGGGAAGATGTATACAGAGAAGTGACATGTCATGATTTATGAGAGTCAGGAGGTTCTGACTGGCTGCTTGTGGTTTCGCTTCTGAGATATTGTTTTGGTTTAGTTGGGATGTGGACAGTGTTTGAAAAGCAGTTGAAGATCAACCTGCCAAGGAATAAACCCCCAGCTCATCTTTCCTGCACCTCTCTAAGAGACCCTGAGAGGTCCAGTGTGTCAGCTTCTCTTTCCTCCTGTCTTTGAAAAAACCCTGGTGCCAGCCCTGGAAAGCCTACCAGATTAATTCTCGACATCTCCAGAAACAACTGCTTCTGAAAAGATCCCAGTGACCCTTCACCATGTACCCCAAAGCCAGACCAATAGGGAGAACTGACATCCTTCCATATCTTCTCTTTTTTCTTCAAAAATTAGCAAGTATTTGGCCAAAGTACTCTTTTTTGTCTTTTGTGTAACAGAGCTCTGCAGAGCAAATTTCTTTATTTTTTTAATTGTACGTGTGAGTTTCTGTGTGGGGTACTTTAAAAGGGGACTTCCATATTTCAATCTGTGTGTTAATGCTTTGCTTCATTACTGGATAAGTCTTGTTTTATAATAAACAGATAATTTTGTTGTTTATTAAAGAAATCTGGTTGGTGTATTTTATTCTGGGATAAAGAGTAGAATATATGATTGACCGCATCAGTAACTGGGTAAACATTTAAATAGATGTTGTGAACTGTGGAGAAGTGGAACAAGAAAATACGTTGCACTCCTCCTCCTCTGTCATATCAATCCTCACAAAACTCTAATAGATTTGTCAAACACGATCCCTTTCATAAAACCATGTTGCCTCTGCGTAATTATATTACGATTTTCTAAGTGCCCTGTTAGCACTTCCTTAATAATGGATTCCAGCATTTTTTCAATGACTGATATCAGGCTAACTGGCCTGTAGTTCCCTGTTTTCACTCTCTCTCCTTTCTTGAATGGCAGTGTTATATTTCCTACCATCCAATCCACTGGGACTGTTCCAGAATTAGGGAATAATGGAAGATCACAACCAGTGCAGGCACTATATCTGCAGCCACCTCTTTTAGCACCATAGGATGTTAGTTGTCAGGTCCAGGAATTTGTTGGCTTTCAGTCCTATTAATTTTTCCAGTACTTTATCTTTACCAATGTTAATTATTTTAATTACTTCCTCACTCTTATTAAAGCCTTGGTTGCTCACTATTTCTGGATTTTTTGGATTCTGCTGTAAAGATGAACACAAAATATTTGTTTCATGTCACTGCCATTTCGTTATTCCCCATTATAATTTTTCCTGTCTCAGCCTTTAAGGGACCCACATTTATTTTTTCTACTCTTTTCCTTTTTACATACTTGTCAAAGTTCTTACAATTTTTTTGTTTATATTTCTGGTTAGTTTACTCTCATTCGAGTTTCTCCCACTTTATCAATTTTTGGGCATCCTTTTCTGGCATCTAAAATTCTCCAATCTTTAGGCTAACTATTCTTCTTGGTAATATTATAAGCCTCTTGCCAAGAAAATAGTTTACCATTTTGAAATACAACAACTATATGGGACTATATGTGGGTATTGTTAACAGTACTAGATATGAATGTGATGGAAACCATTTTAGAATAAAGAATTTTCACTGCAATTGCAAACATCCAGTTTGATATCATTTAGCGAGACCACAATGGATTTTCACTATATTTAATATAACTCAAACCGACATTTTAACAAAAAAAGTCAATAAGACTGCACCAATAAAACAGTTGTTGAACCGAGCCACAGAGAGGAAGGCTCAGACCTGAAGAGAACAAACACTATGTATCACATACATGCACACAAAGAATTTTATCAAGAAATAATGCCAGCATCTGAGAAAACACATGAGGACCCTTCGTTTCTGCCTCAGGTGAACTGTTGATCTTTCAGATGCTGATGGCTTTAATGTGTTTCCACAGCTTTCTGCTTTTATTTTAGATTTCCACCATTTGCAGTTATTCTTTTAATCTGATTAAGAACTGGAACCTCTTCCAGTGTCTGAAGGAATCTTAGTGAAATAATTATGAGTAACCCAGAGGTGTTTATAGTAATTCCTGTGGTGGTTGGAGGGGTGGGGTAGGTGTGGGAAATTGCTCTGGTTACCTTGAGTGGGGTGTCAGATCCTTTAGCCATCCCCTGTGCTGGGCCCAGTTGCTTCTTGTTACTCAAGATGGGGGTGCTGAATTCTCTCACTGTATAAGATCCTATTGTTCCCAGTTACTCTGGGGTTGGGTATCAGACCCTCTCCCCCTGCAGGGATCAGTTGCTTTGGGATTAGGGTTGCCAGCCTTCCAGGTTTACCCATGTTTCAGATGAGACATTAAACTGAGGCCCTGTCTGCCCACTCAGGTGGATGTAAAAAGATCCCATGGCAATATTTTGAAGAACAGCAGGGGAGTTATCCCTGGTGTGCCTGGGGCCAATACTTGTTCCTCAATCAATACCACAAAAACAGATTATCCCACTGTTTGTGGGAGCTTGCTGTGCACAATTTGACTGCTGTGTTTCCTACATTAAATAATATTTATTTATGAATAACAGCACAGTATTCTTCAAAGGATTTTCTAAGAATTGTTTTCACTTATTTAAATGCTCTATTGTATAAAAATAAAATGTATTTTTTCTTTAGCCAATTCATTGCTATGTTTTTTTCCTACACAACAGAGACTACACTTCAAAAGTACTCCATTGGCTGTGAGGTGCTTTGGGACATCCTGGGGTTTTGAAAGGGTGATATAACTGCAGGCGTTTCTTTTAGAGTCTCCAGGAAATGAAGATTAATCTCCTGGACGCTGAAGCAAGCAAACCCTGGAGAAAAATAATAAGGGCATTTAATAAAAGATACTGGGGTGAATTTTACAGACCCCCCACCCACCCGATGTCGGGGGTCATGGAAGGGGGAGATGGAAAATGCCCCCGGCAGAGGCCCGCTAAGAGGCTCAATGCCAGGAAGGCCAAGCCCGATATTGTCGGTGGCGGCAAGGCCTCGTGGCGGCCCCCCCCCGCCGCTCGGTGACAGGAACAGAATTTAAATATGTAAAACAATGCAAGCTAACAAATTAATCACTTACGTGCTCTCACCGGCCATCCCGCTCCGATATTGGTGCCGGTGGCTGGCATTTCTGTGCCTGCGGATGTCCGTCTGGAGATCCGATGCGAGACACTGGGGGGGAGCAGGTAAATATTTCAGTGGTGGGGGGGTGGGGGGCAGTGCGGGGTCAGCCTATTCTGATTGGTCTAGCGGATGGTGGCAAGGAGTTGAAGTTAAAAGTTTATAAACTTTGGTGGGGGAAGGTCAGGTACACTAGGTAAGTATTTTGATGGGGGAGAGGGCAAGGGATGAACTGTATGGTTATTGTGGGGGGAAGTGGGAGAGGGGCTAGAAACATTTTGTTTATTTTTTAAATTAAATTTGAAATACTATTTCTTTAAATATGTAAACTAAATGGAAGGCCTGGAAGCCCTTTAAAAATGGCGCCGGTGCCTGCGCAGTAGCACCTGATGCTGTTGCCAGGGACGGACCGCCCACCTCTTCCACATCATCTGGGGGGTATAGTCCACCCCAGCCATTTAAATGAGCCACCTCGTTTAATATCGCGGCACTCCGCAATGGGCAATCCGCATGGGCGGTCCACCATTTTTGAAGCTTGTCGCTGAGATCGGCTGTGAGCATTTAAAATCCAGCCCACTAATTTTTCATATTCTTTGAATGCTTGTTTATTAATTATAGATATATTGGAAATGGGAAAGAAAGGCTATTTGTACAGCACTGTTGGAGGTGGGCGGTCATGTGATAAAACCTCAGGAATACGTCCAACCAGAGTTGGAAACTCTACCCGGGATGGAGGGGAGGTTGTGTCAGACCTATCTCCAGAACAAGGCGTTGTTGCTTCTGTTTACCCTGGGGTGTGGATGAGACCCTTTCCCAATACAGGGCCCAGTTGCCCCGAGTGAGCACTGGAGGAATGGTATCAGAGTCCCTCTGTATAAGGCCCCTGTAGCCCCTGGTTACCATGTATAGGCTCAGCCTATGCCATTAATCCTGCTCCCTGAACCTTGAAACTGCACTTCAGAGTCGTTGGAGAGTGATTTCCCATCCTAAAGTCTGTAACAGTGACCCTGGGCCCAGGTGTGAGTTCTGGTATCTCCCAGATCTCCACTCCTACCCCACCCCACCCCAGAAACCTGGACCAAACCTCTCCTCCATTGCTGCTTGCGCATTGCTGCTGAATTTCTGACGTTTCAACAATGACGACACTTCAAAAATACTACATTGGTTCTATAGCAGTTGGGACTCCCTGAAGTTGTGAAAGGTGCTATATAAATGCAAGTTCTTCATTTTTTATTCTGTGTGTTCTGAAACCTGCTACTGGCCCTGATTTCCCATATGGGTTTTCTGGATCTCCTTTGAGAGAACCCACCAGAGAAGCAGAGTGAACAGCTGCAAGGTGGCTGTTTCTCTGAGGATTCCATCAAATTCCCACCAAAGTTACAAGAGGCAATCCAGACAGCCCTGATTGGAAATTCAGGGCCATTGTATTTTGCTGAGAAAACTGATAGTTTAAAAGAAATCTTCGGCCAACTGAAAGGGCAAGGGAGAGAGCTGCAGCATGTATAAATTGTGGACTCTTTAAGACAGCAAACACAACATCTGAGTTATTTGATACAGCAGTCTGTTTAGTGTGCTGCATTCATTAAGTTAATCTGGTGATATTTAGGAAGTTGCTGATTGCTAATGAAGAGCCTTCTCTCTAATCTTATACTCGATAATTCAACGTAGCAGAACAGAACTACTACATTCAAGACACTGCAGTTATTTGGAATGTGACTAATTTCTCAGGCAAAATCCTGTCATGATTCATGAAAAGCAACAGTTCTCAATCGTAAATTATGTTGCATCAACAAAAATGCTGGACGAGTAATTATATTGTAAATGTTATAGTTCTGTGATAAATAATAATTAGCAGAAGCCATTCACTGCACTCACAGACTGCCCACTAATGGGTTCTGTTGCAACTTTCACCTTTCCATAATTACTGCTCAAGGTACTTTGATTATCTCCAATTATAATCCATAAATATATATTTGGGTTCTGAGGGCCAAAATATTGTAGGCTTTATATCCTGTAATATAAAGGTGTGCCAGTATTCACTCTTACGTGGAGATGTAGAAATATATCTTTGCATTCCTGAATCTAGCAATAGGACAGGTAAAACCGATTCATTTCTGAGCAATGTAAGGGACTCTTTGCTAATTACAATTATCATCAATGCTGTATAATGCCATTTATTGTAGTATCAAACTCAATTGCTCAAACTGCTGTTTGATTAACTGCAGGAGGTTGTGCACATTGGATTGAGTTAGAACACAGGCCTTTTATCTCTGGTGCTTGGGTTCAAATCCTGCCATGCCAATTGGATGAGAGCTAGTTCCAATAACTGCAAAGGTCTTAAGCAAACTACATTTGGTCAGTCTCAGTCTGATGCCCTGAGATCATGGCTCCCCCATGGGAGCAGGCTGGTGGCAGGGAGGGAGTCGTAAAATTGGGTGCGATGCCTTCCCGCCCCCACTTCAATTTTACCAGGGGCGGAGATTAATCAAGGCCCTTAAGTGGCCAATTAATTGCCATTTCAGGGTCTTCTCCCACCGCCGTTGATATTTTACCAGCGGCGGGCGGGCGCCTGTGGCCCCACAGAAGGCCACAAGGTAAAACCCGGCAGCCTCCTCATGGGCTGTGGTGGAGGGGGCACTCCTGATTAGGCACCCCTGTGCCCCATGGAGGGTTCCCCCCCGAAGCCCTAACCAACCTCAATAGACTACACGCCACCCCGTACCCACCAACTGACCCCCAATGCCTTGCCAGGACCCAGCCAATTGTCCCCGGCGAGGCCCCAAAACTTACCTCTCTTCTGGGGCCGACATCCACAATCCTGCTGTTGGCTGGGTGCAGTCCCAGAAGTGGCCACTGCTCCCGGTGGAGCTGCTGGGGCTGAGAACTGCTGGCCCGCTGATTGGCCGGCAGCTCCTAGAGACAGGACTTCCTGCCTCAGAGAGGTGGAAGTCCTGCCTAAATCCAATTACGGGCCTGGAGAGCGTAAAATCCTAGTGTGGTTCCCCAAGCCCGGTGGAGGCAGGCTCGCCCCCGATTTTTTAGCTGGTGGGCGGGGCCTCCCACCCAACCTAAAATTCTGGTCCAAAGTTCACAATGGAAAGCATTTCTGAATTTCATCAATTGAGGTGACCAACCCCTATTGCAATGCAGATTTAGCTGTCTGGGAATGGAACAACAGAAAGACTTGCATTTATGCAGTGCTTTTCACAACTTCAGGAAGTCCCAAAGTGCTTCACAGCCAATGATTACACTGGCACACTGGGGTGACAGGGGGTGACAGGGGGTCTCTAGTTTTTCTTCACTATTGTTGAGGGGTCAAGGCCCATGCTATAGGACAACACCAGATAGAGAACAGTAAAAGAGCTGAGGTAAATCAGAAAGATGTAATTAGGTCACCCCAAGTTAGTGTTTTAAAACTGAAGGGAAAGAAAAGACGAAGGGAAGCAAAGAATTTTACAGTTGTGGAACCAGGGAAAGAATGAAATAGAATATGAGATTATGCAACGATCTTGATTTCAACATTGTGGTGACACACTGGAGAATGGTGTATGCAGATTAGAAGAATGAAGAGAGGAAAGTTTAAAGAGGCATTGACCAGAGTACCAATAAAATAAGAAAACATTGCAGAGAGAGGGAGGGAAATTACAGTCGAGGGGCAGATGAGGAATTGCATGTTGAGTTTTCTTTTCGCATATTGCACAGAAGTGCAAGTGAGGTGCTGAATGTGCTTCCGCTGAAAGGGGAGCAGTGTTTACAACTGTTAAATTCCCTTCAAAAAGGAAAGAGTTAAGAGTTATTGGTGGGGGAAAGAAGAGTTTGTCATGAAAGAGGAAACTGAGGCAACTTTGTCAACAGCGGACACGTGGGTGTTCTGTTTGAATCAACGGAGATACATAAGCCACAGATGTCAATATTTAAAGAAGAACTAAGGGCGAAGCTATCAAAGCTGACAGACAACAGCTGTCACTTAGACTTGAGAGAAACATGCAGCTTGACCATCTGAAATGGGAGCTGCTGATGTTAAGATGGAGACAGGGAGGGACAAGTGGAGGTGAGTTTATTTTTATTTTTAAAAAGTCATAGCTGCCTGATCATAATCCTGGAAGGGCAACCCCTCCAGGGAATGGCCAGTGGCTGTAGCTGTGGCCCAACAGCTGTTATGGGTCCGGGATGAGGTGGGGTCGGTCCCTTGCATGATCCATCAGACCCCACCACCTGTCTCCCACCCACGTTAAGCATGGAAGCTGGTGGCGCCAAATTGCGCTGCCACCTGCCTCTGACCTGGACCCTGACCCTTTCAAAGATGCAGCCCAGAGATAGAGATAGAGACTGGAATTTTACCAGTTCCTTGGCAATGAGCTGGGAGGTGGGAAGACCCCCAAAATGGCATGGGAAGTTGTTGGGGCATGCCCATTGTCTTTGAACTGCCATTTTGCCAGCGGCGGGAAAGGTGGCAGATGTGCCACCTGCCAGGAGCTCAATTGAGCCATTTATGTGGCCAATTAAAAGCCTCTTCCCATCTCCATGGGCATTTTGTCAGCAATGGGTGTGCCCACAGCCACAAGGGGAGACAGTCCAGTGCAACCTGGGGCCCCCCAGTGACAATGGCTTCCCCGCGGCAAAGACACTGCCTACCCTCAGTGACACCCCTGACTACCCCAATCGCTGGGGCTTGCCAGCCTGGCCCCAGCATCCACAGACCTCACTTACCTGTTTTCGAGGACACACGGCCATTGAGGCGCACTCAACCTGCAAGTGCAGCCTCAACAATGGCCACCGCTAGCAGTGGCGCTGCTGAGGCTGCTGAGTTGCCAGCCCTCTGATTGGGCCGCTAGCTCTTGGGGGCTACTGTCCTTAATATGGACAGCAGCCCCGGCAGCAGCCACTTAAGTGGCCGCTGCCAGGAAGATGCCTCCCTGGGTCCCGCCACTGACCGAAGCGGGCTCGCCTCCAACTTTTGGCCCCAGCAACAGGACCCCAACCTTCACAGTAAAATTCAGCCTATAGAGACACTATGTGGTGATTGTATCACTTGTAAAAATCAAGGACTTTTCCTGCAAATAAAAAGTAAAGACAAACATGACATTTTAGGAATGGAATTGGGCCAAGAGTATTGAAAAAAGGCTTACTGCAAATGTAGAAGATATTAAATATGAGTTAGCAGGTATTAATGACATATGAAGAGAGATTTGGTCGACTAGGCTTGTATTCGCTAGAGTTTATTAGAAGAATGAGAGGGGATCTCATAGAAAGCTACAAAATGTTAACAGGACTGGACAGACTAGATGCAGGAAGGATGTTCCCGATGGTGGGGGAGTCCAGGACCAGGGGTCACAGTCTAAGCATAAGGTAAGCCATTTAGGACAGAGATGAGGAGAAATTTCTTCACCCAGGCAGTGGTGAACCTGTGGAATTCTCTACCACGGAAAGTAGTTGAGGCCAAATCATTAAATATATTCAAGAAAGAGTTAGATATAGTTTTTAGAGCTAAAGGGATCAAGGGATACGGGGAGAAAGCAGGAACAGGGTGCTGAGTTTGGATGATCAGTCATGATCATATTGAATAGCGGAGCAGACTCGAAGGGCCGAATGGCTTACTCCTGCTCCTATTTTTCTATGTTTCTATGTTTCTAATATAGTAATTAACCCTCAAACAGAATACACACTTCACTTACCTGGAAGCCTGTGAGTGTTGGGAATGAACCCATAACCATGGATCCAGTGAATCCCACCTGTCTGAATTTGTCTGAATGAGAATTCAGTTTCACTGGTAACCGGTCATCAGGGTTCCATTATCAAGGCCCATTTGACCAATCAACAACCTGAGTTAAGTTTTGAAGGTGTCATGGTAAGTTTTGATATCTACATGAAAAATAAGTTTGCTCTTGCATTATGAGGAGAACATTTGCGAAATATATTCAACACACTTTCCAATACTGGAAGTAATGCAGACAGTGATAAGGTTGAGAAAGACCTAATTAACCAATCAGCAGGCCAAACAGTACATGATGCTGTTTGTAGACATTTATGCCAAGAAATATAAAATTTGGCTTCATGGACACAGAATGTGAAAGAAAAACTATGGATTAAAGAAGGACGTTTGTGCAAAATTTAATGGCACCAATGCCCGGAGAAAGAGGGCCACTGTCTGAGATTTTAAAATGGGCCAAAGCTTTTGATCTAGCTGAATGTTGTGAAGTGGATGTGGAGACTGAGCAACAAATCTTGATCAACTAGATAAACATTGAGTGCAATCCACATTGCACCAAGACAAGATCAATCAACTTCAATCAGATATCTTATTACTCAACTGGAAAATCACCTTGACACTGTCACTTGTGCAGCAAAGGGCAACAATGTCATACGTGTGGAGACAAATCAATTCTCTTGTGTGCTGTCAGACACAGAAATATACTCAGTCAAAACAACACAATTTGCAGCAATGTACTGGCATGGAATATGTTGTACAGAGCTCTGGAGGTGTTGATGCATGTGCTAAATCTTTTGAGTTTTCATTATGCTAGATATGCTTGTGTTCTGTGCCTCTGATTTGTGTAGTAGGTGAGCACTGTCTTCACATGTCCAAGAGTGCTTTCACTTTCTCAGATATTCAGTTGAATGTGTATCATAGAATCATAGAGCAGTACCGAACAGAAGGAGGCCGTCTGGCCTATCGAGTCTGTGCCAGCTCTTTCGAAGAACAATTCAGTTTGCCCATTGACTGTATCTGTTTCCACCATCGCAAATCCTCACCACTCACTGGGTAAACAAGCTTTTCCTCATGTCACCTCTGCTTCTTTGCTAATCACCTTAAATCTGTGTCTTCTGGTTATTGAGCCATTAGTCATTGGAAACAATTTCTCTCTATCTACAGTGTCCAAACCCTTCATGATTTTGAATACTTCTATCAAATCTCCTCTTAACCTTCTCTGCTCCAAGGAGAACAACCCAACTCTTCTAGTCTATCCATGTAGTTGTAATCCCCCATTGCTTGAACCATTCAAGTAAATCACTTCCATACTCTCTCCAAAGCCTTCACACTCTTCCATAGATATGGTGCTCAGAATTGGACAGAAAATTCCAGCTGGGACTGAAACACTGTTTTAAATAGCTTTAGCATAACTTCCTGGCTTTTGTACTCTATGCTAGTGCAATGTTTTCAGGGAACTAACAAGAGCCCTCTTTACTTCACTTACAGTTTTATCTTGTACTTTCACAAGATCCTTATTGTTACACGGTCATAGAGTCATTACAGAAGAGAAGGATGCCATTCAGCCCATTGAGTCCATGTCGACTCTCTGCAGAACAATCCGGTCAGTTCCATTCCCCCACTCAATCCCTTAGCCCTGCAAGTTTATTTCCCTCAATTGCCTACCAATTTCATAGAAAGACTTTGATTTAAGCTTTAGCTGCCAAACTGATCCATTACTGATCCATCTTGGCATCCTCTTGAGGTCCCCAGCATCACAAATGTCAGTCTTCAATAAGATTCACTCCATGTGACATCAAAAAATGGCTGAGAGCACTGAATACAGCAAAGGCAGTATCCCAGCTGTAGTACTGAAGACGTGCTCCAGAACCAGTCGTACCCAGAGTCAAGTTGTTCCAGTACACCTACAACACTGGCATCTACCCGACAAAGTGGAAAATTGCCCAGGTATGTCCTGTCCACAAAAAGCAGGACAAATCCAATCCAGCCAATTACTGTCCCATCAGTCTACTCTCGATCATCAGCAAAGTGATGAAGGGTGTAGTTGACAGTGCTATCAAGCAGCACATACTCACCAATAATGTACACACTGGTGTTTAGATTGGATTCCACCAGGACTGCTCAGCTCCAGAACTCATTGCAACCGCAGTCCAAACATGGACAAAGAAGCTGAATTCCAGCGGTGAAGTGAAAGTGTCTGCCCTTGACATCAAGGCAGTTTTAAACTGAGTGTAGCATTAAGGAGCCCTAATAAAATTAAAGTCAATGGGAATCAAGGGGGAAATCTCTCCACTGGCTGGAATCATACCTAGCACAAAGGAACATGGTTGTGGTTGTTGGAAGCCAATCATTTCAGATGCAGGACATCACTGCAAGAGTTCCTCAGGGTAGTGTCCTAGGCCCAACCATATTCAGATGCTTCATCAGTGACCTTCCCTCCATCATAAGGTCAGAAGTGGGGATGTTCACTGGTGATTGAACAATGTTCAGCACTACTCACGACTCCTCAGATAATGAGGCAGTCTGTGTCCACATGCAGCAAGACCTGGACGACATTCAGGCTTGGGCTGATAAGTGGCAAGTAACATTTTCACCACATAGGTGCCAGGCAATGACCAAGATTCTGGGTTCAAGTTCCATTTTAGGGCTTGAGCACAAAAATCAAGGTGGACACTCCAGTGCAGTACTGAGGGAATGCTGCATGGTTAGAGGGGCTGCCTTTTGGATGAGATGTTAAACCCAGGCCCCATCTAGCTGCACAGTTGGATGTAAAAGATCCCACAGCACTATTTCCAAGAAGAGAAGGGGATTTATCCCTGGTGTCCTGGCCAATATTTAGCCCTTAATCAGCATCACAAAAACAGATTATCTGGTCATTATCACATTGCTGTTTATGCTGTGTGCAAATTAGCTGTCACAGTTCCTACAATGCAACATTCATGTAGTATAAGGGCTTGAAAAGGGTTAATGTTTGAGACAGTGAGAGTAAACCTCTCCCATTGTAGTGATAATGATATAATAGTCCATGGGTATTTGGCTGGGAAGAAGCTAGAAACAACATTAGATGCATTGGCTTGACAGGCTTGTGGAGAGTGTAGGTAGTTATATCTATATATAATAAATGGATTACTCTTTAGCCCTACAAAGAACCCAAGACTTCTCTAAACAACACTCAATTTATGCTACTACAATACACAATATGGCGGCAGTGTTAAAAACACCCAGAAGTTAATGAAAGATCTCACTTTGTACAGTAGCGCCAAGAAGACATAAGATCTCGAAGGGAGACTGCGACAAGCTCCAGAGCTGCTCCATGGCCAAAGGAAGAGATGGACTGTCGGTGAGTCAACCGTGCAGGCGTTCACGACAGAAGCGTGGTGGTCTAAGCAAATCAAGAATCCAGGGATCGGGCGAGTCACGGTACCGGTAGTCGGGGATCGGGTAAGAAAAGGGTGAAGTAATTTTCTAGTGGTGCACTGGGCACAGAGAAAGAAAACAAATCCTTTACTAGGGCTGTCCATGACGGCGAAGAGCGGGAAACCCTCGGAAAGCGCTGGAACTCCCGAAAAGAGCAGGGACAACTCCATTAAAGCAAGCACGCCTAAAAAGAAAAAGAAAATTTCTTAAAGAAAGGATAACACTCTAAATAAAAAGAAGTCTAGCAAAGAACAATTCGAAACATATGATGCCTGAAAGCTTCCAGAATTAGGAAGGACCCAATCAGATACAGAATTGGTCAATGTGGAGAAAATGATTTGTAAGATTTAGAATAGCTTCTCACCTACACACTAAATCAGAGGCTGAGCAAGTTAATAATCTTTTATACTCAGTGGGGGCCATTGCTGGTGATGTGATTGTAAGGCAAGGCAAAAATTAAGCTTCAGACAAATTTGAAGATGTGTTACAAGCACTCGACAAATATTTTAATTCGAGAAGTAATAAGATCCTGGAAAGAGCAAAGTTTAATAAGAGAGTCCAGAAGATGAGAGAATCCATGGATGCTTTCATTAATAATTTGTATAGATTGGCTGAAGGATGCAAGTACAAAGAACTAAAGTCTGAGTTGATCAGGGACCGAAAAATAGTGGGAATAGCTGATGAGTCCTTGTCAGACCGCTTGCAGTCCAAAGATGACCTCACACTCAAGAAAGTAATTCAGATGGTGTGACAGGCAGAAATCCAAACCAAACAGAGCTACTCTGAGGCCTGAAGGGAGACCTTGGATCAGAGAAAATATGATGACGGTTCAGTTCCTGAAGGCCAGGATGGAAAAGCTATCTCCGGATAAGAAGGTACACCTAGGTGAGAGGGTGCAAGACACCGTGAAACCGTTCCAGTGCTGTGGAGCCAGAAAGATCCACAGATGTGATCAGCATCCTGCTAATAAAATGGAATGCTTTAATTGCAAAAAGACAGGCCACTTCGGAAAGATGTGCCAGAGCAAGACCTCTTCTCTCAACTTTACAAAACAAAAAGCCTTCACACATAGAGAGGTGGATCAACTTCCAGTGGAAGATAAACCAGGAGACTTCTGAGGGGAAATTAATGACCCCAGTCAAGGATTTTGGATGGCAGACATCTATATCAATGGACATATTACTAATTTCAAATTGGACACAGGTACAAGTGTCACAGTTTTGTCAGACCAAGAGCCATGGTTGACGAGACATTGCTTACAACCAGCGGACACACAGTTGTATGGTCCAGGAGGGATCCAACTGAAGGTGAAGGGTAAGTTTCAAGCAACTCTCCAATATAAAGGAAGACAGATTATGGAAACCCGATACATATTGAAAAACCAAGAATTTTCCCTATTAAGCAGAAAATCAGTCTTAGACCTACATCTATTGAAAAAGGTAGATGACGTCAAACAGCCAAATATAAACAGTCGCTTTCAAGCAGACTATCCCAAACTATTTTTGGTTCTAGGAAGGCTGAAGACAGAGTATAGAATTATGCTGAATGAAGATGCCAGACCGGTATGTACCTTTACACCCAGAAAGATACCACACCTGTTGATGAGCCAAGTACAAAATCAGCTGGAAGAGATGACCAGAATGGGAGTTATTTCTCCTGTCATAAAACTAACAGAGTGGTGTTCACCTATAGTTCCAGTTCTGAAATCAAATGGCACTCTTCATATCTGTGTGGATTTAATGCAGCTTAACAAAGCAGTGAAAAGGGAAATTCATCCTTTTTTCATCAGTAGACAAAAGCCTAGCGAAGCTATCCAAAAGCATAATTTTCACTAAACTTGATGTGAATAGTGGCTTTTGGCAGGTTCTGTTGGGCGAGAAGTCAAGATTACTCACAACATTTATCACACCATTTGGAAGATTTTGCTTCAATCATTTACCATTTGGTATAACATCTGCACATGAGATCTTCCAAAGGACCATGCCCAACATTCTGCAAGGCCTCAAAGGGGTGATATGTCACGTGGATGACATTCTGGGGCATGGAGCTTCCATCGAAGAACATGACCAGAGAGTAAAAGCAGTTTTAAGACATCTTCAGGGAGAAGGACTCATGCTTAACGACGTGTCAATTTGTTTCTTGGGGCATATGGTAAGTAACAGTGGCATAATGGCAGACCCACAAAAGACAAGAGCCATTAATGAGTTTCCAGTTCCAACTTCTATCCAACAGCTCCAATGATTTCTTGGAATGGTGAATCAGTTAGCTAAATCTTTACCCCATCTAGCGCAGGTAACCGAGCCATTAAGACAACTCTTGAAAAAAGATCAAGCGTGATGCTGGAGTTCACATCAAGAACAGGCATCCCAAAAGATTCAAGAAATGCTCTTTCGCCTTCTTTGAATAAAACAAAAGTGTGGCGGACAATAGTTCCCTGGTACATTCTCCATGGCAATGCCTCGACCAATCAGAGTCAACTGGCCAACCAATCAGCAACCTTTCTCATGAAGTATAAATTGTTGCTTCCTATGAAATTTGGCATTCTTGCATCTGTCCTTATGAGTGCAAGACGAAAAGCTTCGACAGCATGTCTCTTTTTTCAGTAATACTCAATTTTACAGTAGTTAAGCTTAACTATAAATAGTTTATAGCTACTATGCTAAACTAAGAGAATAAATAATATCTTTTTCTAACTCTTCTCCCTTTTCCAACATCTACAGAAGGACTCTAGCCTGACAATCTCTCTTTGAAGTCTGCTGGCAGATTTACTGATCTGAAAAACACAGGCTGATCAATAACTACTAAAAAGTCACTGACACTCAGTTAATTTAAATAACTGTTCAATGGGAAAAATCTACTGACAAAGTATATCTGAAAAAATATGCCAGATTTGCCTTTGAATTGAATGGCTTGGTTCCTCCTTAAAGTTCCTATTTAACAGCAGCCACAGATTCAGCCTCAATTCTATCAAAATGAGCTGAAACACTGCTGTGAGAGAAGCTTGTTTCTAACTAGTTTAGACACTGTGACAAAAGGAAAGATGTTATGTCAAGCTAAGTCTTAAACAGAATTGTTTCACTTTTTATTCACTATATCACGATTGAAAATTAGCAATTTGATAATTAGCAAGAAGCTAATAATCATAATAGATTTTCTCAGTGTAACAAATCAATCCTTGTCGATTCCAGGTATCCATGGAATACTAATAATTAATCCAATTCTCAAGTAAAGCTCCACTAAGTCCAGATCTGTTTATTTCCATTTGGCACAAAAACACCTTCTCCACAGCTTGGTAAATTATTTTACATCATTATTGCTAATTGTGACTTTGGGCAACAGAATAAAATGGGAGACATCCCTCTGAAAGTAATTTCTATTGAAGTCCATTGAAAATGGGGAGAGGTATATCATGGGTGGCTGATCCAATACCTCCTGTTTTATATCATCAATCAAAGTCAAAATTACCCCATCTAGTCTAGCAATCCACTGGTCTTAGCTGGCGTGTTTGTCATGAGGGGAAAGCCTAGTTGTCTACTTACATAGGATTGCATAGAATATACAGCACAGAAACAGGCTATTCAGACCAACTAGTCCATGCTGGCATTTATGCTCCACTGCTCCCATCCTTCCTCATCTAAATCTATCATCGTAACACTCTACTCCCTTCTCCCTCATACATTTTCTAGTCTTCCCTTCTATTGCTATTTCTATCGCTTCAACTATCTCCCTGTGGTAACGAGTTCCACGTTCTCACCACTCTTTGGGTAAAGAAGTTTTTTTTAAATTCCCTATTGGATTTCTTGGTAAGAATCTGATATTGATGGCTTCTAGTTATGCTGTTCCCCACAAGTGGAAATATTCTCTCTGTATCCACTCTATCAAAACCTTTCATAGTTTTAAAGACCTCTATTAGGTCACCGCTCAGCCTTCTATTTTCAAGAGAAAAGCGACTCAGCCTGTCAATCCTTTCTAGATATTTATAACCACACATTTCTGGTATCACCCTTGTAAATCTTCTCTACACCCTCTCCGTGGAGAAGGTGTTTTTGTGCCAAATGAAAGTAAACAGATTAATTATTAGTATTCCATGGATACCTGGAATTGACAAGGATTGATTTGTTACCCCTAGAGTAATATAGCAACCGGAACTGCATGCAGTTCTCTAAGTGTGATCTAACCAAGGCTCGATACAGGTTTAGCATAACTTCCCTACTTTTCAATTCTATCCCTCTAGAAATACAGCCTAGTGCTTGGTTTGCTTGTTTTATGCTAACCTATGGCGCAACTTTTAGTGATTGGTGCATTTGTACTCCGAAATTCCTTTGTCCCTCTACCCCACTTAGGCTTGCACCTCCCAAGTAATAAGTGACCTCTCTACTCTTCCTACTAAAATGTACAACCTTACATTTGTCTGTGTTGAACTTCATGTGCCAATTATTTGCCCATTCTGCAAGTTTATTAATGTTCTCTTCAGTATTGACTAACACCACCCCCCACCCCCCAATTTGGTGTCATCTGCAAATTTAGAAATTGTGTTTTTGATTCCAAAATCCAAATCATTGATGTAAATTGTGAACAGCAGTGGTCCCAGTACTGATCCTTGTGGAACTCCACTTCCTCCCTTCTGCCACTCTGAATAACTACTCTTTACTCCCACTCTGCTTTCTGTCTTGAAGCCAGCTAGCAATCTATTCTGCCACTTGTCCCCTGACTCCACATTCTCTGATCTTATTCATTAGTCTATTATGGGGCACCTTACTGAAGGTTTTTTGAAAATCCAGGTAAATTACATCTACTACATTACCATTGTCCACTCTCTGTTATCTTCTCAAAACATTCAATAAGGTTGAACTATATCTCTGAACTGAACTGAACTGAACTGTTGGTCAAGCAAGATCTTGAGCTGACTGATCTATAATTCCCTAGGCACATTCTGCCTCCCTTCCTAAGTATAGGAATTGCATTAGCCATCTGCCCCATACAGCTCAAACACTACGAATCACAATACAAATGAGCTTGTTCCAGTAGTCAGGTGTTTCATCTCTAATTTTAAAGGTAGTGGGTTTATGCCTCATTCCCAAGACACGAAAAGTGTGCAGTCTGGCACTCGAATGTAGTCTTGAGGGAGTGCTGTGTTGGCAGTAGATTAATTCATTAGTTTAAATTTCAACACCCATCTGCCTGTTTAGATGGACATTATTTGAAGAGGAGGCAAACTGAAAAGCAGTGATTGGTTGATGAGTATTCCTCTTTATTTCTCTCTAAACTTGGAAACTGCTTTAAACTAGAAGCCAGAAAATGTAAAAATTCAATCAGTTAAAAATCACAGAACGTGAATTAATCATGAGTATGAGCATAGAGCAGGTCTAGAACTGTTAATTAATATTAAACAAGGTACTAACTAGATTCTAAAAGGGAGTTGAGTTTTTTTAAATTTTAGATCATGGATGGCCAGCTGAAATCTGTTGCTTGCAATTCCAGTGCCACACGGGAACTTCAGGATGCTGCACGTGCCTTGGGGGAACTACATGTGTAGGAAGTGTCTCCAGCTCGAGCTCAGGATTTTCGAAGTTGAGGGACAGCTGAATTGACTGCAGAGCATCAGGGACGATGAGAGTTTCCTGGATCGTATGTTCCAGGAGGTGGTCACCCCACAGGCAGTAAGAGTTCAGGAAAGTAGGTGGGTGGCCATCCAGAAGAGTAGGAGGTGCAGGAGTCTTCGGGGTGTGTGTCACTCTCAAACAGGTACTCAGCATTGGAAACTGCTGGGAGTGACGATACCTTGAAGGAGTGCAGACCAGACCATGGCACCAATGGGCAAGGCACTGCACAGGAGAGAACAGCAAAAAGTAGCAATGCAGTTGTTATAGGAGATTCCATATTCAGGGGAACAGACAGGCATTTTTGTAACTGTCATTGTGAGTCCTGCATGGTGTGTTGCCTCCCTCGTGCCAGGGTACAGGACATCAGGGAGAGGGTGCAGACTGTTCTGTAGGGGGAAGGGAGTGAGCCAGAAGTTGTGCTACATGTCAGTATCAATGACATTGAGACAGCAGGTATTAAGGGCTGATGGTCAGATTTTCAGGAGTTAGAGAGGAACTTAAAAAGTAGGACCTCAAAGATACAAATCTCTGGATTACTCCCACTACCAAGTGCTAAAGAAAGTAGAAATAGGAAGATAGGAAGGATCAATGTGTGGCTTGAGGCATAGTACAGGAGAAAGGACCTCAGGTTCTTGGGGCAGCGGGACCAGTTCTGGGGCAGAAGGCACCTATTCAAAAAAGATGGTTGCACCTCAACAGGACAGGGATCAATGTCCTCTTGGGGAGGTTCACTCGTGTGATTGGGGAGGGTTTACACTAAATTGGCAGGGGCATGGACATCAGCATAGAGAAGTAGTAAAGAGAAATAAGGTGAGGAAGGACTGGGAGTGTGATATAGTACTACAGAAGGAAGTAATACTGTATTAGACAGCAGGAGACTAAGAAGGGCTATGAGGAATGCAAAGACAGGTTTAGAATGCATGTATGTAAATGTACAAAGTACAGCAAATAAGTTTGATGAACTAAAGGACAAATAGCCATTTGGGAATATGATCTAGTGGCAATAATGGAAACATAGCTTAAAAATGATGAGGGCTGGGTGCTAAATATTCAAGGATACAAAGCATTCAGAAAAGATAGGGAAGATAAAAAGGAAGGTGGGGAGGCACTACTGATTAGGGAAGATATTGTTGTGTTGGAAAGAAAGGATGTGCTTGAGGAGGCAAGGACAGAATTCAGTTGGTTAGAGTTGAGAAGCAAGAAAGGTATGATCTTGCTATGAGGGGTATTTTATAGGCTTTCAAATGAGGAAGCGATAGAGGAGCAAATCTGCAGAAAAATCACAGAGATGTGCAAGAACTATAGAGTGATGATATTGGGGGAATTTAATTACCCAAATCTCGATTGGCATAATGTTAGAATAAGGCTAAGGAGGGGGGGGGGAATTTCTGAAAAGCGTTCAGGAGAACTTCCTTGACCATTATGTTCTCAGTCCAACTAGGAAGGAGGCCTTGCTGGATTTGGTGCTGGAGCAAGAGGTGGGCCAAGCGGACCACGTGTCTGTCAGAGAACATTTGGATAAGGGTTGGCTTGGCTTGGCATTTGTCTATCTACGAAAGATGATGGACACACAGCAAACAATCCATTTAGGTTGCTGATGGCTGTGAAGGCCAATCCTTAAGAGGCTGGTTTTGCCACAAGTGCCACACGTGAAGCTGCCAAGTGACGTGTGAGTTGTTGTTTTTGATGTTGACGTCTGTTGCCAACCTGCTGTAGCAACTGGTCATCATGGTAGTGCACACCAGTCCACAGGATGTGTCGCCATTTCCCTCTTTCATCAGCTAGTAAGTCCCATGTGTGAGAGTCGATATTTAGGGCCTTCATATCATGCTTGCAAGCATCCTTAAAGCAGAGCTTTGGGTGCCCCACTGATCGTCTGACCCCAACTACCTCGCCATACAGAAGGTCCTTGGGTGTGTGACTGTCTTCCACCCTGCGGACATGTCCAATCCACGGAAGCTGCCTCTGTTTGATTAGTGCCAACACACTTGGGAGCTCTGCCTTTGCAAGGACTGCCGCATTTGTGATTTTGTCCTGCCAGGATATACCCATAATGCACAGCAGACAGCGAAGATGGAAATTATTGAGCTTCTTTTCCTGATAGCTGTAAGTCACCCATGTTTCACAGCCATACAACAAGGTGCTGAGGACATAGGCCTTATAAACCATCAGCTTGGTCCTAAGGGTCAGCTTGGTGTTATCCCATGCGTATTTTGCAAGTTGGCTGAAGGTGGTAGCTCTGCATCAAGGGACAGATTGTCTGTCACCGTGGACCCAAGGTAGCATAATTTGCTAATCACTTCCAGTGGGGTGTTATTTAGGGTGGAGATGCAACACGTTGTCCCATGATCACAGTTTTCTTGACGCTTATTGTCAAGGAGAACAAGTTACAGGCTTGGGAGAGACAGTCCATGAATCTTTGCAGCTGAGTTTCTGTGTGAATGACTAGCGCAGCAACATCAGTGTAGAGGCATTCTCTGATCAGGATGTGATGTGTTTTTGTCTTTGCTTTCAGCTTTGATAGATTGTAGAGCTTGCTGTGTGACCTAGTGTACAAGTAGACTCCCTCCATATCTGCAGGGAAAGCAAAGGTCGGAGCATGGAGATGAAAATACCAAACAGAGTGGGGACTACGACACAACCCTGTTTCACTCCATTCTTCACTCCAAAACTGTGCAGTGCATGTTGTCATGGAAGGAGAAGATGCGACTGAGGAGCTTTGGTGGACAGCCAGTTTTTCCCAAAGTTCCCTTGTATCGAGCATCTTAGTGAGATCTACAAAAGTAAGGTAAAGGGGTGTACTCTGTTCCCTACACTTCTCTTGTAGCTGGTGTATGAAGAAAATCATGTCCACAGTAGATCTGCCAGCACGGAAACTGTACTGTGCTTCCAGGTACACTTGGTCTGCAACGCCTTTGTTTTTGTATAGTGTGATGATTTTGGTGTCCCGCATCTCCTGTGGAACAGAACCTACTTTCCAGCAGAGAAGGAGGTCAGAAAGGTGTGTCAATAGATGGGTCTTTCCGTGCTTGAGTAGTCGGCTGGGATTCTGTCCTTGCCCGGTGCCCTTCTGTTCGCGAGGTGGTCTATGGCCTTCTCGAGCTACAGTGATGAGGGTTCTAACTCATCCATGACAGGAAGTTGCGGGAGATCATCGAGCGCAGACGAGGAGAATGCCCGACTCACAGGAGTACAGCGGGACATCTGTTTACTTCAGTTGGTGAGTAATTCACCTTCAGCTGACTGCAGGGGAGCAACTTTGGTGATGGCAGGGCCAAGCGCAGTCTTGATCTCTTTGTACATAGCTCGTGGATTTCCTTTGTCGCATGCAGTTTGGATTTCTGTACTTAAGCTGATCCAGTGTTTGCTTGTGCAGTATCTCCTTCTCTGTTATCATTGATCTTGCCCACCCTATGACGATGAGTTACGTTGGCCATGAATCACTGTCTGCCCTAACACGTGCGTTGATGTCTGCCAGGATGAATAGCCTTTCGCCATTTAGGATGTTCCTCAGAATGTCACCTAGGGAATCACAGAAATGCTCTTTATCTGAGATGCTGGCGTTCAGAGTTGGTGGATAGACACATATGATATTGACTGTGCCTTCATCGGATGATAGCTACAGGGAGACGAGACGCTCCGAGGTTGCTGCTGGTGGCTCAATTGACTGTGTCAGCCAATTGCTCAGTGCAAAGCCTACACCATGCTCACAGCAAGCTTCAGCGCTCTTTCCATGCCTGTAGAAGGTGTAATTATCCTCTTGTATTGAGCCTGTGTCGACTAATCTGGTTTCTTGTAGAGCTGCATTGTCAGCACCAAGCTTGTGTAGCTCACAGTCAATCAGGGCTGACTTGCATACACTTGCTGTGGAGCATGGGTTGTTATTTATTCCAGGACACATAGTCCTCACATTCCAGCTTCCAAGCCGAAAGGTTACCTTTCTTTGTTTGCTGCATAGTCTAGGCATGGTTTTAGGAGCTGCGAACTTGTCTAGCATCTGCACCCCCCTCTCGACCTCATAGGCTGGTGTCCAGCAGAGAAATAAAACTATACATCCGGGGCCTATTCGGTTGCAGGAGTTGCCAGAAGGCGTTAAGAGAAATCATCGTATCATAACATTTAGATTAGCAATGGAGAAAACCAAGGAACAATGTAAAGTAGAATTTCTAAATTGGAAGAGGGCTAACTTCATGGAATAAGAGGGATTCTGGCCAGGGGAAAATGGAAGCATAGACTGACAGGAAAAATGGAACAATTTAAGGAGGAAATGCTTTCGATACAGGCCAGGTACATTCCAACAAGGGCGAAAGATAACGGAACCAAAGCCAGGGCTTCTTGGATGACGAGGGAGATAGAGGATATAATGAAACAAAAAAAGAGGGTGTATGTTGCCTGTCAGTTGAATTCATCAAGCAAGAACCAGGCCAAATACAATAAGTTGAGAGGGAAAATGAAGAGGAAAGTAATATTGGCAAAATGTTATTATTGTTATTATTAAAGTATTATTATTGCCCCTAAGTAGCAGTGATCATAATATGATTGAATTTTACATTCAGTTTGAAGGAAAGAAGAGTGTGTCCAAGACTAGTATTTTAAACTTAAATAAGGGCAATTATGAGGGCATGAAAGCAGAGCTAGCTAAAGTGACCTGGCAAATTAGTTTAAGGGATAGGCCAATAGAGATGCAGTGGCAGGCATTTAAGGGGATATTTCAGAATACACAGAATAGATACATTTCAATGAGAAAGAAACATTCCAAGGGTGGGACCCGCCATCCATGGTTAACTAAAAGAGTTAAAAATAGTATCAAACTTAAAGATTGAGCCTATATTTGTGCAAAGGTGGGAGGCAGGTCAGAAGATTGGATAGAATATAAAAAACAGCAAAGAATGACTAAAAGATTGATAAGGAAGGTAAAATTAGAGTACAAAAGAAAGCTAGCTTGAAATATAAAGACAGATGGTAAGAGTTTCTATAGATATTTAAAATGAAAAGAGTTAACAAAGTGAGCATTGGTCCTATAGAAAGTGAGTCTGGGGAATTAATAATGGATAATAAGGAGATGGCAGATGAATTGAACAGATACTTTGCACAGTCTTCACTATTGAGGATACAAGTAACATCCCAGTATTAGCTGTAGGTCAGGAAATGGAAGGGAGGGAGGAACTCAAGAAAATTACAATCACCAGGGAAGTGGTACTGATCAAATTGTTGGAGCTGTAGACCGACAAGTTCCCAGGTCCTGATGGACTTCATTCTAGGGTGTTAAAAGAAGTGGCTAGTGCAATAGTTGATGCGTTAGTTTTAATTTTCCAAAATTCCCTAGATTCTGGGAAGGTTCCATTAGATTGGGCAATAGCAAATGTAACTCCTTTATTCAAAAAGGGAGGAAGACAGAAAACAGGAAACTACAGGCCAGTTAGCTTAACATCTGTCTTTGGGAAAATGTTAGAACCTATTATTAAAGACGTTATAGCAGGGCATTTAGAAAAATTCAAGGTAATCAAGGCAGGGTCAACATGGATTTGTGAAAGGGTAATCATGTTTAACCAATTTATTGGAGTTCTTTGAGGGAGTTACATGTGCTATGGATAAAGGGGAACTGGTGGATGTATTGTACTTAGATTTCCGGAAGGCATTTGATAAGGTGCCACATCAAAGGTTATTGAAGAAAGTAGGGGGGGTAACATTTTGGCATGGATAGAAGATTGGCGAGCTAACAGGAAACAGAGAGTTAGGCATAAATGGGTCATTTTCTGGTTGGCAAGATGTAACGAGTGGTGTGCCACATGGATTTGTGCTGGGGCCTCAACTTTTTACAATTTATATAAATGACTTAGATGAAGGGACCGAAGGGATGGTTGCTAAATTTGCTGATGACACAAAGATAGCTAGGAAAGTAACTTGTGAAGAGGACTAAAGAGGGCTACAAAGGGATATAGATAGGTTAAGTGAGTGGGAAAAGACCTGGCAAATGGAGTATAATGTGGGAAAGTGGGAAATTGTCTACTTTGGCAGGAAGAATAAAAAAGAAGCATATTATCTAAATGGTGAGAGATTGCAGAGCCCTGAGATGCAGAGGGATATATGGCTGTCCTAGTGTATGAATCACAAAAGGTGAGCATGCAGGTACAACACGTAATTAGGAAAGCTAATAGAATGTTATCCTTTATCACGAGGGGAATTGAATACAAAAGTAAGGAGGTTATGCTTCAGCTATACAGGGATTTGGTGAGACTACATCTGGAGTACGGTCTACAGTACTGGTCTCCTTATTTAAGGAAGGATGTAAATGCATTGGAGGCAGTACAGGGAAGGTTTTTACTACACTAATACCTGGAATGGGCAGGCTGTGTTAAGAGGAAAGATAAGACAGAATAGGCTTGTATCCGCTGGAATTTAGAAGTGTAAGAGGTGACTTGTGGGAGAATCTAGAATTAGGGGTCACTGGTTAAAAATAAGGGCTCACCCATTTAAGACAGAGGTGAGGAAAAATATTTTCTCTCAGAGGGTTGTGAGCCTTTGGAATTCTCTTCCTCAAAAGGCACTGGAAGCAGAGTCTTTGAATATTTTTAAGGCAGAGGTAGATAGATTCTTGATAAGCAAGGGGATGGAAGGTTATCGGGGTCAGTGGAATTATTTATTTATTATTTCGAGTTACAGCACTGAAACAGGCCCTTCAGCCCACCGAGTCTGTGCCGACCAACAATCACCCATTTTATACTAACCCTGCAGTAATCCCATATTCCCTACCTACACTAGGGGCAATTTACAATGGCCAATTTACCTATCAACCTGCAAGTCTTTGGCTGTGGGAGGAAACCGGAGCTCCCGGCGAAAACCCACGCAGTTACAGGGAGAACTTGCAAACTCCACACAGGCAGTACCCAGAATCGAACCCAGGTCCCTGGAGCTGTGAGGCTGCGGTGCTAACCACTGCGCCACTGTGTGGAGTAATTAGTTCAGCCTTGAACCTATTGAATGGCAGAGCAGGCACGAAGGGCCGAGTGGCCTACTCTTGCCCCTAATTCGTATGTTCGTTTGTTAAAGAGGGAATATGTGAATTGAATGACAGTCAACATCAGAGGGAACCCAAAAATCTTCTACCAGCTGTAAAAAGTAAGAGACAGTGTGGGGCTTATTAGGGACAAAGCGCAATATATATGCTTAGAGGTGCAGGGAAAGGGTAGAATAGTTAATGAGTACTTAGTAAACACTGATACAAAGGAAGAGGATGCTGACCAAATAGAAGTGGAGATGGTAGAGGTAAACATTTGACTGAAAATTCATAGGCAGGATGTACTGGGAAGGCCAGCTATACTTAGATTGGATGAGTCGCCTGGTCTGGATGGCCTGCATTCCAGGTTGTTATGGGAAGTGGGGGTAGAGGTAGTGGAAGGGCTTGCCATAATCTTCCAATCTTCACCAGGTACAGGGGAGGTGCCAGCTGATTGGAAAGTGTGACACACTTGTTCTAGAAAGGGTGTAAGGACATTCCTAGTAACTACATGTCGGTCAGTTTAATATCAGTGGTGGGGAAACAATAATCAAGAAAAGAATTAACAGGCACTTGGAGATATTTGAGTTAATTAAGGAGAGTCAGCACAGATTTGTAAAAGGCAGATCATGTTTCATGAGTCAAACTGAATTTTTTGTTGAAGTAAAGAGCGTGTTGATGAGGGGAATCTGGAAGATGTTGTCTATATGGACAAAGTACCACATAAGAGGCTGATTAACAAACTTGAGGCTCATTGAATAGGTGGGTCAGTGTCAGCTTGGATAAAACCTTGGCTTAAGGACAGAAAACAGCTAGTTGTATTAAATGGTTGTTTTTCAGATACTGGAGGATGGTAGACAGTGGTGTTTCCAGAGGTCAGTGCGAGGATCACTGCTTTTTTTATACCAATGAATGACTTGGATATTGGAATACTGAGTATAATTTCAAAATTTGCCGGTGATACCAAACTTGGAGGTGTGGCAAACATGAGGATGATACCAATCGACTGCAATAGGACATATATAGGCTAGCAGAATGGGCAGGCAAGTGGCAGATGGAATTTAATACAGAGAAATGTGAGGCGATGCATCGGCAGAAGGGATAGGGAATGGAATATAGACTTAATGGCACAGTTCTAAAGAGATTACAGGAACAGAGGAACATAGGGGTACATGTGAATAGATTTTTGAAGGTGGCAGTACATATTGAGAGTGTAGTTAGCAAAGCATATGGGATCTTGGGCTTCATAAATAGAAGTATTGAGTACAAAAGCAGGGAAGTTATGCTGGATCTTTATAAAGCTCTGGTTAGGCCACAACTAGACTTTTGCGTCCAGTTCTGATCCCCACACTCTAAAAAGGATGTGAGGGTCCTTGAGAAGTTGTGGAGGAGATTTACCAGAATAGTTACAGAGATGAAAGGTTTTAGCTACAAGGTTAAGTAGTAGAATCTGGGAATGTTCTTCTTGGAAAAAAGGAGATTGAGGGGAGATTTGATCGAGGTGTATAAGATTATGATAGGTTTGGATAAAGTAGACAAAGAAAAATTGTTCCCAGGAGCTGATTGTACAAGGACGAAGGGACACAGATTTAAGGTTTTGGGCAAGAGATACAAGGGGGATGTAAGGAAGAACTTTTTTATGCAGTGAGTGGTAATGACCCAGAACTCGCTGCCCACGAGGGTGGTGGAAGCAGAGATGATAAATAATTGGAAAAGGAAATTGGATAGACATTTGGGGGAAATAAATTTGCAGGGTCATTGGGGTAGAGCTTGTTAATGGGATTGACCAGGTTTCTCTATGAGGAGCTGGCAGGGACTAGATGGGCCAATAGGTCTTCTTCTATACCGTTATCACTCTGAGTCTTTCATTTTTGTTTCTTCCTTATAATGGACAAACATCATGATCTCTAAAGACTAAAGAATCTCTCAATCCTAGAGCATTTAAGAAAGAAAGAAGAAACTGGCATGTTTCCTGACCTCAGGATGTCGCGAAGCGTTTTATAGCCAATGAAGGTACTTTTTGAAATGTTGTCATTGTTGTAATGTAGCGAAACAAAATCTTGGGAGCTGGAATAATTAATATTTCTACACTGTTGTGTATTATGAGCCCCAACTTACAGCATTTACCAGTCTGTTCCTTTGATGGCTATATTGAATGCTCTAGTGGCCTCTATCTCTCCATCTGTCTTTTCTGCTTCAAATATTAATTCTGTTCCAATCAACTAAAATTGAAGGGGAATTTTCTCCATAACATTATCAGACCTCCCTCATAGGTGATGTAAAAGCAGTGAGTAAGCTCCATTCCTTCATGAAGGACAACTTGTATTGGATGATTAAGATGAATGGGGTCCAAATTAAGGAGTCATTCTTCGATTCTATGGGCTGAATTTTATATTTTGAATGCCAGTCACGCCATTGGGTGTGGAGTTGGGCACAAGGTACGTCGGGAGATAGAGTGGCTGGCTGCATGCAATTCAGCGGCAGCTGGACAATTAAGACTAATGAGCCGTGAGCTCAATTGCGTGATCGGGTCGGGCCCAGAGGCAGGGAGCACGACCTCCAGTGATACCTCAGCTGGGTCTGGTGCCATTTTTAAAGGGCTGCCAGTCCTGCATTGAACTCTGCATTGGGAAGGCCTGGAAGAGGAAGAGATGACATTGCATGCTTAGAGATGGCTGACAGGAGACCCCGTGCGGTCCCACGCTTTCCTGATGCATCCCTCCAGTTGCTGCTCCAGGCTGTCAAGGAGAGGAAGGCCATCATAGGGGAGGCGGTGGCCTAGTGGTATTATCACTGGACTAGTAACCCAGAGACCCAGGGTATTTCTCTGGGGACATGGGTTTGAATCCCACCACAGCAGAAGATGTAATTTGAATTCAATTAATAAATCTGGAATTTAAAGCTGGTCTAATGATGGCCATGAAACCATTGTCGATTGTTGCAAAAACCCATCTGGTTCACTAATGTCCTTTAGGGAAGGAAATCTGCTGTCCTTACCTGGTCTGGCCTACATGTGACTCCAGATCCACAGCAATGTGGTTGACTCTTACATGCCCTTGAAATGGCCTAGCAAGGCACTCAGTTCAAGGGCAATTAGGGATGGGCAATAAATGCTGGCCTGGCCTGCGACGCCCACATCCCATGAAAGAATTAAAAAAAAATTCTTGTTCCCAAGAGATGGGAGGAGGAGACCGGTGAGCCAAACCAAGCAGGCCTGATTCCAGATTGCTGAGGTAGCCAACAGCCCTGTGCACATGGATACAATGTCACAAGCGTCTCAATGTCCTCATCTGGTCTGTGAAAGTGAATATTATTTAATCCTTTCATCCTCTTGAGCCTTGCATCTGTTGACGTAAGGCGTTGAGCTGGGATGAGTGTGATTTACCCCCGACCCCCCACCCCACCCCCAGACGTGGGCAAAGGCACAGGGGATACAACACGTCTGTGAGCGGCCCGTCACTGTGGCCCTGAAAGCTGGCCTCCTGTCATATTGGAATCTCAAGAGATCCCTGGGAAGGTAACACATGAAGGAGTTTTCTGTGTGCCCCCATCAGGAGCAACTACACTGCCAGCAGCCTATATGTTGGGATTGATGTCACTAGGGTTCCAACATCTCCCTTCCCTCTGTCTGCAGGAGAATATAGAACATAATCATAGGGAGCAGGCGAAGACTGGAGGTGAGCTGCCAATGCAGCATGTCCTTACGCCAATGGAGGAGGAGGCCATGCAGCTGGCTGGACTGCAGGATGGAAGGACTGTTGCAGATGGAGAGACAGGGACACCTTCCCAAGATGGTAAGTAAAGTCTACATGGAGCTACATGGGTCTACAAGGTCTACATACTTTGTCTTCGACAGGGTCACCGAAGCCTGCGTGAATGAGGCCCACGTTAAGTCGCCTTTCCCTGAAAGGCAGTCTTCCTCTGTCAGTGTCACCCTCTTGATGCCCACACTTGTGGCCCTTGCCCAGGTGTCACTTTCCCGTTGCCCTCTTGTATTAGCCCCCTTGCAGCACAGCCAACCTTACCCTCATTCCCGACCTGCTAAGCTCAGCCCTCCCTTCGTGGTCCTTCCAAGCCCTCAATGTTTGCCCTTCCGATAGCCTCCGCTTCCAGGCAGCCATGACCTTCTGCCTCGATGTCGCCTCCTTGAGACCCTACGCCATTTATAAAATTGCATCCGATACATAAAATTACTTTCAATTGTCCATTTAACTAGCTTAATTACCTGCCCACAGCAGCGCCGTTAGACATCTGCCCTCCATGTTTGCCATCATGGACAAAATCAAGATGCAACATCATGTCCGACATGTCCCATCCCGATTTTATTTATTTATTTATTTATTTAGAGGTACAGCACTGAAACAGGCCCTTCGGCCCACTGAGTCTGTGCCTGTCCCCCCCATGCCTCTATACCCATCCACATTATTACGATTGAGGTGGGAGGAATGCACTGTTAATTCAGTCCCACTTCTCCACAGGTCACAACATATATTTAAATGTTCCCACTTACCGAAACAATTAATCAGATACTCTACTTTTCCCCAGAATAAAACACACCAACCAGGTTTCTTTAATAAACAACAAAATTATCCATTTATTATAAACCAAGTCTTAACCAATAATAAAGTAAACATACATGTGAATTGAAATATTATTATCCTCGCCCTCACACACATACTACATACACAACAGGTTAACCCAGAAAAAAAAAGATGTTTTGTTTACAGCTATTACAAAGAAATAGAAGGAATAAAAAAAACTTAGACTGAAAAGAAGGTATGGAAGTCCTTTGTTTTGACGAGGTGTCCCAAAGGCGAATAGGCAGCTGCCACTAGGAATCTTCCTGGAACAGTTCTTTCCAGGCGATATTGATGAACAGTCTGGGTAGGTGTTCAAGAGATACAGCTACAGAAGGCTTCACATAGGCATAGGTCTTACATCAGGTTTCAATTCTCACACATTCAATGTAAAGTTCCTTCAAAGATGCAAGGTTTCTGCAAACATTTAGGATTTCTTCAAATACAGGAGGCAACAGTACAACTTGATGCAGGAATTCTTTAGAGATGCAGGGATTCTTAAAAGAGAGAGAGATATCAGCTGTCCTCTTTTGTTCTCCTGGCAGGTCAGGAACCAAACGTCTTTCTTTCTGTTTTTAGCCAAAACCAACGGCTTTTTTAACAGTTCAAAATGAAACATAAACCTTTCCAGAGGCAAGTCATATGACAACCATAAATCTTGGTTTGTCATTCCCTTGTAAACATCCTTTTCAGAGTCACAAGCACAAACCCCCTGCTGGGTTATTTGCAAACAGATGCTTTCCAGTAAGATTTGTTTATTGGTCAACCTTCTTTTGACCTTCCTTTTAAGAAAAACACCCAAAGTTCAGCTTCTTCAAGATTCCAGATGAATCAGTGTCCACAATCCAACTATAATTTCTTAAAACATCTTGTACAAAGAAAAATAGAAGCGCTCACGTAACAACATCATTCCCTTAAAATTCAGCCCTATGTTTCCCATTATGAATGTAGTTTTCAAACATCTCTCTGGCAGTGCTGACTGGCATTTCATCATCAGGATTTTTCACTGAAAGTTCTTTTCCCATTCCCTATTATTTCCAAGTTCTGTCCATTGATAACCTGCAGTTGTTGTGTTAAGTGCACCGCACTTAGCGACTCCCCAGCTGACAGCTGGAGTACTGTCATTTGACTGATATTAGCCTGTCTTAATTTTTACTTATCCATGGTCAAATGGGAAGTAAGGTTTTTAAATGGACAAGAATATCTTTGTTTCTGTCTCAGTCAAGTTTTTTACTTTTACTGTTCTGCCTCATTTCAAACTAAACATTGTTCAACAATATGAAAGAAAAGTATATTGTTTATGGTATTGGACGTACAAGCCAAGAGTTATGAGTTCAAATCCCACCTGACAGATTGATGGAAGACTGTGAACCTAAGTTCCAGGTTTCTAAGAAATAGTCAGGCTTCCATTGAAAAATTATCTTTGATCTACTTTAAATATATGCTGCCCTTGTATAGGTACGTTAAACCATTTTCTTGCAAATTTTGCCAGTTTTTATATTTTTATTGCATTGCAAATCTTACTTCCAAAACTCATAGTCATAAGTATATGATAATTACTAAAAACCCAATAAGGGATTCAGGAGAAACTTCTTTATTCACAGAATGGTGAGAATATGGAAAGTAATACTGCATGGTGTAGTTGCGGCGAATAGCATAGGTGCATTTAAGAGGAAACTAGATAGGTGATTGAGGGAGAAAGATGAAGTTAGATGAAATAAGGTGGAAGGAGGTTTATGTGGAACATAAAACTGGCAAAGAATAGTTAGGCTGAACGGCCTGTTTCTGTGCTGTAACTTCAATGTAATTCAATGTAATAATTGCAGTGCGACAAGATGGCAACCAAAAGAACTTTCCAAAAAAGTAAGAGTGATTTGATTGCTTCATCTTTAAATTTGATGGTCATTATTGACTATCCAGTTCTGCGTAACTGTATTTATATCTTACTACAATAAGATCAACATCAAATTGTCATTCCCTTTAAGGCTTCTGGTTTCCCTCAGGGCAAAATCTCAATGCTGTTAAAGGACAGTGTTTTAGAAACTGCAGTTATTTTTATTTTCTCAATACACAAGTATTATCAGGACAGCTAACCATATTGGTAGTGAATCAAATGTCGGTTAGAAATTGGCCCTAAAACGTTTTGACAAGACATTCAACTGTCTAGCACTATTCAGAGCATCACAAAAACAATCTGCACAAGGTAAATTCAAACAGAAACATTCGAAGGAAGGAAAACAATCAAGATGTTTAAACAAGAGATTAAAATGAAAATGAACACATACCTGATGGCTTAACGTGAAATGGTTAAATACAAAATGAGTAAAAGGGGACGATGGCCAGAATTTTTACTGACCTGACCTGCTGGGGGTGTAGGTGGTTAGGAGGGGGAGTAGAACAGAGAGGAGGGGAGCAGGCTACGGAAGGTGGGGTATATCGGGAGGACCATCGAGGGGGGCGAATAGAGGAGGTTGATGATTTCAGTGGGGAGGTCAGAGGCCTCATGGTGGGGGGGATAGGAGAGCTCGGGGTGGGGGAAAGACTGGGGCCTGGTGGTGGGGGGAGATCAGACATTGGGCCTGGTGGGCAGTGGATTAGGGGCTGGTAAGTGTGGGAAGACTGGGGCCTCGTGATGAAGGGAGATCAGAGATTGGAGCCTGGTGGGAGGTAGGGGGGGGCAGGTGGATTCCTGGGCGATGAGGTCAGAGGCCTCGGTGAGATTGGGGACTGGTGCAGAAGGTTGCTGCGGGGGACGGGGGTGGGGTCCCTATCGAGGAGGAAGGCATCTTCCTCCTGAATCCACCAAATCCTCACCTGGAGGAAGCTGCTGGGTTCCCCGATGTTCGTGAAACCCACCGCCAGCTATTAAACTTCATAACCTGAATGACAATGAGGCTCGTGGCCTCATTATCATACTTAAAGTTCCAACCCACTCCCTTGGATTGGGTTCATAAGATCAAAGAAATAGGAGCAGGAGTAGGCAATTCAGTTGGTCACCCATCCAACCTCCGGCTTCAGTTAAGACTGGAAATGGGCTGGTTGGAGGTGTGTTTGGGTTGGGAAACAGGGCTCTGAGATTTTAACCCAACCATCTGACCCAAACTCACCTGTTTTACTCAGTTAAAATTCAACCCAATGAAACTGAAGCCCTGCATTTTAATGCTCACATTATGAGTGAGGTTTGGGTTGGGGGAGCGGTGCAGGTTGGCGGGGGGGGGGTGAGTACAGGAAGTCCCATCACACATTTTAGAAGCTGTATTGCTCTTAACCAAGTAGCTGACTAAACAAATGTCATGCACGGAAGGAGCCGTCATGAAATGAACAATGAATTGGAGGAATTATGAAAATAAAAAGTCAACTGTTAAAGAAACCACAAGAACATGGAGACTTGTACCCCAGTCAAAATGGAGTAGCAGTCACATGACCTCTCCTGTACTGGAAATCAACAAACCTGTCTATAAAGACGAAACTCATTAACTGTGTTTGAATAGCTCTGGGGAGAATCCATTGAAAATAAAAGGAGCATCGTTGCATATTGGTGACTCCTGTCCACATGAATGAACTAACAAAGGTTTTGGAGACAAGCGGACTCACAGCCCAAAACAAAATGAATAGGTGTGGAGAAGCACCATTATAACAGAATAGCCCCCATTCAGACATCAATAGATAGCCATGGTTTCCATATCCTGGTCCATTGTGTGGTCACACCAGGGGAGAAGGCCCTGCGTTACCTAACAGAAAATCAAAGGTGATGGAGTTATACCTTAAAAGGTAGCCCAATCGAGAGAGAGCAGAGATTGAGGAAAAAACAACGAAAGCCAGTCCAGCCAGAGGCTGTGAGATTGGACTAGCACAATGAAGAAGCCCTGCTGCTAATTCTATACTTCAATTTGCAGCAGCAGAGAACTTAAAGTGACCACCGCCTCCAGTCTGAAGTTTTAACCACCAGAAATATTCAACACCTCAGCAAGTTCACAACTACAAACATCCAGGCCTGCACCATTGAAAAGACTTTTCTACCTGAGAATATACCACAAACTTTTACCTCCCTTTGAACTTAAATTTCATCCTCCCCTTTCTCTATCTATTCTTGTGTCTGTATCTATTCTTGTGTCTGTATGTGTGTGTGAATGCGTGAATGGGTGAAGGTTGCAAAATTCGGGTTTTTACTGTTTAAATAAATTCAACCTTTTTTAAAAAACCTATGAGAAAACCTGTAATTTGTCTGTTTATTTGACGCTAAAAAACTCAGGAGCTAAAACACCATTTTTAACAAAATACGTTTGTGGTCAGTTGGGAAGTAAGGAATGGAAGTTACCCACATTGCTTCGCACCTGGTTGGCATCCTTCCATTCTACGAAAGATGATGAACATGCAGCAAACAATCCATTTAGGTGGAGTGTCTTCTCTTGGTGCACCTTTGCTAATGGCTGTGAAGGCCAATCCTTGAGAGGCAGGTTTTGCCACAAATGCTGCATGTGAAGCTGCCAAGTGACGCTGTGAATTGTTGGTTTGACATTGACGCCCATTGCCAAGCTGCTGCAGCCACACCAGTGGTAGTGCACACCAGTCCACAGGATGTGTCGCCATTTCCCTCTTTCACCAGCTAGTGACTCCCAGGTGCAATAGTCTACATTTAGGGCCTTCATGTCACGCTTGCAAGCATCCTTGAAGTGGAGCTTTAGGTCCCCCACTTGTCATCTGGCCCTGGCATTCTCACCATACAGAAGGTATGTGATCACCTTCCATTCTGTGGGCATATCCAATCCCTGGAGCCGCCTCTGTTTGATTAGTGCCAACACACTTGGGAGCTCTGCCTTTGAGAGGACTGCCGCATTTGTGATTTTGTCCTGCTAGGATATACCCATAATGCACTGCAGACAGCGAAGATGGAAATGATTGAGCTTCTTTTCCTGGTAGCTGTTAGTCATCCATGTTTCACAGCCATACAACAAGGTGTTGAGAATACAGGCCTTATAAACTATCAGCTTGCTCCTAAGGGTCAGATTGGTGTTATCCCATGTGCGTTTCGTGAGTTGGTGAAAGGTGGTAGCTGCTTTCCCTATGCGTGCATCAAGCTCTGCATCAAGGGACAGATTGTCTGTCACCGTGGACCCAAGGTAGTAGAATTTGCTAACCGCTTCCTGTGGGGTGTTATTTAGTGTGATCAGGGGCGGAGACACAAAACCATTTAAGGGACTCAATTGGCCACTGGGCAGGAAGGCTATCGTCGGCTTATCCTGCCCTCAGAAAAATCACTTGGCAACAGGCCCTCCGACGCCCACCACCCGTTGTGATTCTCCTTGCCTCCCGTGCCTCTGGCCCTGCCTCAGGGGGGCCCATAAAATTCAATCCATCTGTGTCATTCAGAAACTAGCACATGTGGGCCTTTGTAGCACGTACCTCTCAAAGCCACCATCCTGGGCCAAATAACTATTATCTGTTAATTAACAATGTCAATTGGCTCAAATATCCAATTGACAAAATTTGAACCAATTAAAAGCAGCTCTATTCATAGGGCAGGTAATAAAAGCTACCTATCAGCAATGGTGCTGCCAACACACATTCTTGTGATTTAGTGACTCAGAATTGCTTTAAGTTGTCACTTTTCTTTTCAGGCCTCGGACTATATGTATTAAAATCATATAAAATAATTCTCAAAAGAAATAACTCAGCTTAGCTACGATTTAGTATTTTATCTTTGAAATCCCCAAATAACTTTTCACCATAACAGGCCTACCCAGAGGGCTGTGTAAGCTTAGTCACTGAGTACGTTTAAAGCAGAGATTGACAGGTTTCTAAATAGAAATGACATAAGGGAATATGAGGATTGTGTGGGAAAAAGGCATTGAAGTGGATGATCAGCCATGATTGTATTGAATGGCAGAGCAGGCTCAATGGGCTGAATGGCCTATGTTCCTACACCTTTGCCTGGAGCCTGGGTCTGGAGTTCTACTCATTCCCGAAGGTGTTTACCAGCTATTTTCTCCAAGCTATTGTTCCAATATTTTCCAGGGTCTTGGGATACTCTGTTCGAGTTTGCTGTCAGTGACAATCAGAATGCTATTATTTTCATCCTGGGAAAAACTAATTCTTTACAAAATTCCACTCTCTGTTACTGCAGAACTTAAATAAGTAGATTTGGGAGATTGTGAGGCCCTCTTTCTTTCTCAGTTCTCCATGGCCAAGAAGTGATAAAGTTGGTTTGCACTATAGTCAATTAGTCAGTTTGGTTCACAGACAGTACGGGCTGAATATCAGACACTCCCCCCACCAAGGTTTGGGAACAGAGGTAATGGTGGGGGGTTGCTAGCGGAGGGTGCGGGTGCATGAAAATACTGGCATCGGCCAGTTTTGGGACACCGTTCCCGGCATACACCTTGTTCACGAGGGTGGGACATGGTTGGACAGTGATCTCACCTGCCTTCCAATTGAGGCAAATTAAAGTACTTAAGCAGCTAGTTAAGAGCTTGTTAGAAGTGGAGGTTGAAATTTTGACAGGGGCACATGGGTTCCACGCACTGTCCATTGCTGATCAGCTGAAGGGAGGTGGGTGCATGTTAATTGTGTATCAAATGTGTTTACTTATATGCAGTTGGAGGGCATTAACTGGGGTTTCACTTGAGCACATATAAAGAGGCACTTACTGAAACTGTATTGATTGAGTTAGGAGGTGTATGCTTGCAAAATGTCCCTCTGAAAGTAAATGTAAAACTAAGTAAAGATTGGCTCCAGTGCGGAGGGGCATGGACCGGGAGGAGGATCTCCTCCTCGGTCTGCTCCTGGGCCTGGCCAAGGTGGCAATTCACAGGTCCAGGCTGCGGGCCGTCGGGGGGTCCGTCCTCCCCGATTGCCTGGCCCTCTTCCGCGGTTACGTTCGCGCCCGGGTGTCCCTGGAGAGGGAGCATGAAGTGTCCACCGGCACGCTTGAGGCCTTCCGCAACCAGTGGGCACCGCAGGGACTGGAGTGCATCATCGACGCCGAGAATGGCATTTTAATTTGAGTTTTGGTTTATTTTTTTGTTGTTTTAATAAAGTCATTTTTGTAAATATGAATATAAATGGGGCCTGGGGTATAAAGGCCACCTTAAAAAAAAGGTTTTTTTTCCAGTATCATCCTTCTAATCGTTCTGGAATAGAATACGGTAGCAAAGGATGGTTGCCTAAAGATGAAGGTTGTAAGCCAAAGAAAAAAATTCAGACAGAAAACTATAATCCTAGCAGCCATTTTGAGAAATGGCAGTGGCATAGTTATCACTGTGACTAGTAACCCAGAGACCCAGGGTATTTCTCTGGGGACATGGGTTCGAATCCCACGACAGCAGAAGGTGGAATTTGAATTTAATTAATAAATCTGAAATTAAAAGCTAGTCAAATGATGACCAGGAAACCATTGTCGATTGTTGTAAAAACCCATCTGGTTCACTAATGTCCTTTAGGGAAGGAAATCTGCTGTCCTTACCTGGTCTGGCCTACATGTGACTCCAGACCCACAGCAATGTGGTTAACTCTTACAAGCCCTCTGAAATGGCCTGGCAAGCCACTCAGTTGTACTAACCGCTACGAAGTCAATAAAAAGGAATGAAACCGGACGGACCACTCGGCATCGACCTAGGCACCGGAAACGACAACGGCAAGCCAAGCCCTGTCGACCCTGCAAAGTCTTCCTTACTAACATCTGGGGGCTTGTGCCAAAGTTGGGAGAGCTGTCCCACAGACTAGTCAAGCAACAGCCTGACATTGTCATACTCACGGAATCATAACTTACAGACAATGTCCCAGACACTGCCATCACCATCCCCGGGTATGTCCTGTCCCACAGGCAGGACAGACCCAGCAGAGGTGGTGGCACAGTGGTATACAGAAGGGCGGGAGTTGCCCTGGGAGTCCTCAACATTGACTCCGGACCCCATGAAGTCTCATGGCATCAGGTCAAACATGGGCAAGGTAACCTCCTACTGATTACCACCTACCGCCCTCCCTCAGCTGATGACTCAGTACTCCTCCATGTTGAACACCACTTGGAGGAAGCACTGAGGGTGGCAAGGACACAAAATGTACTCTGGGTGGGGGACTTCAATGTCCATGACCAAGAGCGGCTCGGTGGCACCACTACTGACCGAGCTGGCCGAGTCCTAAAGGACATAGCTGTTAGATTGGGTATGCGGCAGGTGGTGAGGGAACCAACACGAGGGAAAAACATACCTGACCTCGTCCTCACCAATCTGCCTGCCGCAGATGCTTCTGTCCATGACTGTATTGGTAGGAGTGACCACCGCATAGTCCTTGTGGAGACAAAGACCCGCCTTCACATTGAGGATACCGTCCATCGTGTTGTGTGGCACTACCACCATGCTAAACGGGACAGATTTCGAACAGATCTAGCAATGCAAAACTGGGCATCCATGAGGCGCTGTGGGCCATCGGCAGCAGCAGAATTGTACTCAACCACAATCTGTAACCTCATGACCCGGCATATGCCCCACTCAACCATTACCATCAAGCCAGGAGACCAACCCTGGTTCAATGAAGAGTGCAGGAGGGCATGCCAGGAGTAGCACCAGGCATACCTCAAAATGAGGTGTCAACCTGGTGAAGCAAAAACCCAGGACTATCTGCGTGCCAAACTGCGTAAGCAGCATGCGATAGACAGAGCTAAGCGATCCCATAACCAACGGATCAGATCTAAGCTCTGCAGTCCTGCGACATCCAGCCGTGAATGGTGGTGGACAATTAAACAACTAACTGGAGGAGGTGGCTCCACAAATATCCCCATCCTCAATGATGGGGGAGCCCAGCACATCAGTGCGAAAGATAAGGCTGAAGCATTTGCAACAATCTTCAGCCAGAAGTGCCGAGCTGAAGACCCATCTCGGCCTCCTCCTGAAGTCACCAGCATCACAGATGCCAGACTTCAGCCAATTCGATTCACTCTGCGTGATATCAAGAAACGACTGAAGGCACTGGATACTGCAAAAGCTATTTCCCTGACAATATTCCGGAAATAGTACTGAAGACCTGTGCTCCAGAACTTGCCGCGCCCCTAGCCAAGCTGTTCCAGTACAGCTCCAACACAGGCATCTGCCCTGCAATGTGAAAAATTGCCCAGGTATGTCCTGTACACAAAAAGCAGGACAAGTCCAACCCGGCCAATTACCGCCCCATCAGCCTACTCTCAATCATCAGTAAAGTTATGGAAGGTGTCATCAACAATGCCATCAAGCAGCACTTGCTTAGCAATAACCTGCTCAGTGACGCTCAGTTTGGTTTCTGCCAGGGCCACTCAGCTCCTGACCGCATTACAGCCTTGGTTCAAACATGGACAAAAGAGCTGAACTCAAGAGGTGAAGTGAGAATGACTGCCCTTGACATCAAGGCAGCATTTGACCGAGCATGGCATCAAGGAGCCCTAGCAAAACTAAGGTCAATGGGAATCAGGGGGAAAACCCTCCGCTGGCTGGAGTCATACCTAGCGCAAAGGAAGATGGTTGTGGTTATTGGAGGTCCATCAGCTGAGCTCCAGGACATCACTTGAGGAGTTCCTCAGGGTAGTGTCCAAGGCCCAACCATCTTCAGCTGCTTCATCAATGACCTACCTTCAGTCATAAGGTCAGAAGTGGGGATGTTCGCTGATGATTGCACAATGTTCAGCACCATTTGTGACTCCTCAGATACTGAAGCAGTCCGTGTAGAAATGCAGCAAGACCTGGACAATATCCAGGCTTGGGTTGATAAGTGGCAAGTAACATTCGCGCCACACAAGTGCCAGGCAATGACCATCTCCAACAAGAGAGAATCTAACCATCTCCCCTTGACATTCAACGGCATTACCATCGCTGAATTCCCCACTATCAACATCCTCGGGGCTACCATTGACCAGAAACTGAACTGGAGTAGCCATATAAATACCGTGGCTACAAGAGCAGGTCAGAGGCTAGGAATCCTGAGATGAGTAACTCACCTCCTGACTCCCCAAAGCTTGTCCACCATCTACAAGGCACAAGTCAGGCATGTAATGGAATACTCTCCACTAGCCTGGATGGGTGCAGCTCCAACAACACTCAAGAAGCTCAACACCATCCAGGACAAAGCAGCCCGCTTGATTGGCACCCCATCTACAAACATTCACTCCCTCCACCACTGACGCACAGTGGCAGCAGTGTGTACCATCTACAAGATGCACTGCAGCAATGCACCAAGGCTCCTTAGACAGCACCTTCCAAACCCGCGACCTCTACCAACTAGAAGGACAAGGGCAGCAAATGCATGGGAACACCACCACCTGCAAGTTCCCCTCCAAGTCACACGCCATCCTGACATGGAACTATATCGCCGTTCCTTCACTGTCGCTGGGTCAAAATCCTGGAACTCCCTTCCTAACAGCACTGCGGGTATACCTACCCCAAATGGACTGCAGCGGTTCAAGAAGGCAGCTCACCACCATCTACTCATGGGCAATTAGGGATGGGCAATAAATGCTGGCCTAGCCAGCGACGCCCACATCCCTGAATGAATATTAAAAAAACAAGTTTAAATTGTTGGGGTAGGATTACCCTCCGATGTTCTCGGAGTCTGAACCATATGACTAGTGGGAGAATGAAGTGGATATGTGGGCACAGGTTACATCCCTACCGAAGAGGAAACAAGGTTTGACCTTAACATTGTCACTTCCTAGAAGAAGCAAAATCAGAAATGAAGTGTTTTGTGAACAGGATACCCTTCAGTTGGATTCCGATGAAGGTTTGAATCTTCTGTTAGAGTTCTTGGATGAACTTAACAAGGAAGATGATCTATTAAATGCCTATGAGACATGGTCAGACTTTGATAGATTTCAGAAAACAGATGGTTATTATACAGACTGTATAGAAGATTGAGGAAATTCAATTTTAGAGATCCCTGGTTCACTGCTAGCATTTAAATTGGTGTAATAAAAGCAAAATATTGCAGATGCTGGAAATCTGAAATAAAAACAGAAAGGGCTGGAAATACTCAGCAGGTCAGGCAGTATCTGTGAAGAGAGAAGCAGTGTTATCGTTTCAGGTCTTTGACCTTTCATCAGAACTGGCAAAGGTAAGAAAAGTATTAGGTTTTAAACAAGTGAAGGAGGGATGGGGGAGGGTAGAGAACAAAAGGGAAGATGTGTGATAGCGCAGAGGGCAAGAGAGATTTAATAACAAAGATGTCATAGGACAAAGGCAAAGAGAGTGTTAATGGTTTTGGTGAAAGACAAAGCATTAGTCCCGAGAGAGAGTTAATGGCAGCATAATGAGCAGCCTCTTCCCTTCCCCTCCCCTGTCAGCATTCCAAAGGGATTGTTTCCTCTGCGACACCCTGGTCCACTCCTCCATCATCCTGGTCCACTCCTCCATCACCCTGGTCCACTCCTTCATCACCCCGACACCTTGTCCCCTTCACAAGGCACCTTCCCATGCAATTGCAAGATGAGTAATATCTGCCCTTCTACCCCTTCTCACCATCCCAGGCCCCAAACACTCCTTCAACGTGAAGCAGCGATTTACTTGTATTTCCTTCAATTTAGTGTCCTGTATTCACTGCTCACAATGCAGTCGCCTCTACACTGGGGAGGCCAAATGTCGATTGGGTGACCGCTTTGCGGAACACCTCCACTCAGTCTGAAAGCATGACCCTGAGCTTCCGGTTGCTTACCATTTCAACTTCCCACCTTGTTCTCATGCTCACATTTCTGTACTTGGCCTGCTACAGTTGTCTAGTGAACATCAACACAAGCTCGAGGAGCAGTATCCTATCTTTCAAACAGGCACTCTACAGCCTTGGTTAGCACCGCAGCCTCACAGCTCCAGCGACCCGGGTTCAATTCTGGGTACTGCTTGTACGGAGTTTGCCCCTAGTGTAGGTAGGTGGTAGGAGAATTGAAGGAAGGTGGGGATGTGGTAGGGAATATGGGATTAAATGTAGGATTAGTATAAATGGGTGGTTGTCGGTCGGCACAGACTCAGTGGGCTGAAGAGCCTGTTTCAGTGCTGTACCTCTCTATGACTCTATAATAAGATTAGAAGAGAATTTAATATTGGGAATCGGGCTTTTAAATATAGTGGTTTAGCTATTAAGATATTTAGATATTAGTTATTAGATATGTAACTGGAATAACTTTAAGTCAACAATCCTATTTAGAGAGTGTCGTCATCGTCAGTACCTTGAAACGAAGATGACGTCTGCCAGGGTTCATGATTTGTGTGTCCTCAGGTGACTCAGCAGGTCAAGAGTGTTACTCCCATCCCAGTTAATCATGCTAGATCATCAATTAAGATGATGTCATATCTAAAGAAGAGACAAAGCAATTGCCAAACTTGACTGGTCAGTTGAACTGGTTGTGCATTTAGATGAGACCAGGTGCTAGTTTTGATGTGTTGTAGTCAAGTACTGCAATTAAACACCCTAAATTCAAGAATGTTTAATTTGCCCTTAAAACATTGTAAAAATTAAATCTGGAGAAATGCGTACTTCAGTTCCAATCCTTAGGTGACCCAAAGAACATGAAACTCATCATTTTTAGTGATGCTTCACATGCTAATCTTCCTGATAGGTATTCTGTTGCAGCTGGTTTCATAATATTTCTGATGGGTGAAAGTGGGAAATGTTATCCTTTAACTTGGGAATCTAAGAAAATAAAAAGGGTTGTGAAAAGTACTTCAGCTGCTGAAACATTGGCTCTTGTGGAGGCTATTTGTCAAATATTTTATGTGAGATTCTATACAAGAGGCATTCTGAAGATAGTATACCCATTGAATATTATGTAGATAATCGTTCCTGTGGAATAATGTTTACGCTACAAAAAGCGAGAGTGAGAAAAGGCGACAGATTGACCTTGCTGGAGTGAAACAAATGCTGGAGAGAAAGAAAATCTCAACAGTTAAGTGGATGGATACAAGCCATCAACTATCTGATTGTTTTACAAAAAGAAATGCTTGTATGAAGAAATTGTTTGGGTTCCTAGGAATGGCATCTCGCAATGTAGTATTTTCGACAGAATATGGAAGTTTTATTGATTTGTTTTGAAAAGTTTTTTGTGCATATTAACTATAAGTTTTATTTAAAGAGAAAGAAGGGAATCTGTTAATTGTTTATTGATTGTGTTAAATTATATGCAGGTGGTGGGTAATAATTGCAGTTTCAATTGAGCACTTATAAAGAGACACTGACTGAAACTGTGGTGTGGTTGAGATAGGAGGTGTATGCTTGTAATGTTTAACTCTGTAAATAAATATAGGTTTGAGTAAAGATTAGCTCCAGTATTATCCTTCACCAGCTGGTTTTCTGGAACAGAACATGGCTTTTAACAAACTTTTTTATTTGTTTTAGTTTGCTAAGCTAAAGAACAGTAAAGAGTGGGGAGCCAGTCATGGCTGCCCCAGGGAATTACCCTGGTCCCATAAGAGGGTCAGTGGAGCAAAGGGGGACTTGGCATTTGGTAAGGAGGTGCCCTTGGCACTGTGCAGTTGGCAGGGAAAGTGGGCACTCAGTGCTCAGACATTGAATGGGGTCATCACCTACCGGCATCGTGGGGGCAGAAAAGCAGGGGGCAAAGGCTTCCAATCACGATAAGGTAGTCACCTGTCCAAAAGGAAGGCTACAGTTGGCAATGGGGGAACAACTGTCAGATTTTGGGCCCCGTGGCAATGAGTGGCAACACCCTCCATAGGAAGGGCAGAACTCCAACCATCAGGAGGACATGGGAGAGAAAGAGGAGCAGGAAGGACACAGAGGCCATACCCTCAACACAGGATCTACCACCGAAGACGGAGCTACCTGGAGATGACCGAGACCCAGTACCACAGGAGACTGCGATTCTCCAGGCAGATGGTCACAGAGGATGACCTTACATCTCACAGCAGTAGTCGCCATTCCTTGCCAGTCACCATCAAAGTCACTGTGGCCTTGAACTTCTTCACTTCTGGCTCCTTCCAAGGTTCAAATACAGTCCTTCGTGGCATCTTGCAAACAGAACACACCTCTGCATCTCACAGATCACTGACGTCCTCTTTGCCAGAGCTGGACAGGACATTCATTTCAGAACAAATGTGGCTGCGTAGCCACGGATGGCATTGGGTTTTGCCGCCAATGCTGGATTCCCCTAGGTGCAGGGCTTCACCCATTTTTAAATTCTTTCATGGGATATGGGCATCACTGGCAAGACCAGCATTTGTTGCCCATCCATAATTACCCTTGACAACTGAGAGGCTTTCTAGGCCATGTCAGAGGGCAATTAAGAGTCAACCACATTGCTGTGTGTCTGGAGTTACATGTAGGCCAGACCAGGTAAGGACAGCAGATTTCCTTCCCTAAAGGACATTAGTGAACCAGATGGGTTTTTACGATGATCGATGGTACTTTCATGGCACCATTACTGAGACTAGTTTTCAATTCCAGATTTTTATTAATTGAATTTTATTAATTAATTGAATTAATTGAAATGCACCCTCATGGACTTCAAGGCACTCAGCAACCATCCAATCAGATTCATCAACAGGATGGGCTTCCATTTCCTCAACATTCTGAGGGTTCCGTAAACGGGCGAGTGGCCATGTCTTCCTCGATGATATCCTCAGCCCTTGCCGGGTGCTCCAGATGCCTAACAGAGGATACCAGCTGGGGCGCAGCTGGCATCCCCTCCAGAGATCTCTGCATCACCAACGCCACTGACCAGTCCACGCTACCAGTGTCTCATGAATCCTGTCGACATTAGTGCACAGTTCCTGCATCCACTCAGAGTGCTGTCGCATATGGCTCTCCATAAGGTTGGCCTCTCTCTCTATGGAGGACCTCATGCACTCATAGCCCTGAGCCATTGTGGCACACATGAGCTGAATGGACTCCTCTGATCAAGATCCTGCACGGCCTCAGGGAACTCTGACATGTGGGAGAACATCTGCTGCTGTTCAAGGTAGAGCTTCCTGTCTGGTGACTCCCAAGACCCTGCACATTTGCCCAGCTGAGCAGGGCTGTGTCTGCCCTCCCTCTTCCAAAGGAAACTGACCATGGCTTCATCTGCCTCTGGCACCTCCTCCTGCCCACTAATGCCACGATCATCAGCCTAGGTGTGTACAAGGACTAACTGAGGTGAGAGTATCTGCGCTGGTGGACAATGCGCTCATAAGTGTGATAGTGTTTCTTCATCTCCTTCTTGGTCCTCTGGGGCTACGGAGGGAGGGAGAGAGGGTGGCGTGGGTTGGACGTCTGCATCTCTGGGAGACACAAGAAGAGATGATGAGAGCTAGCCTAGGAAATTAGAAGCTGATGCAATGTTGAGGCTACCCAATGTTACTCAGTGCGAGACATGCTATTGGACAGGGTGGAGTACACTGCACCCCCGTAAGGACCAACAGGTTCACCATGAGCTCCCGTTTCGGCAGGCCTGACTGCCTCCCCTTCCACTGACCTGGCTATTTCCAATGCCGTCTGCTCCATTGAGGTAGTGCAGTAGAAGAACAGCACCCCTCCTCCCATCTGGGTCTACTCCCTCACATTGTGTGCCTGTTTCTGCAAGGAAAAAACAGAGTGAGATAAGGTACTGCTGCCCTCTGTGTCCAATGTCATCTGCTCCTATCAATTAGCAGCTGCACGCCTCAGTGGTGATAGGCTCTCAGCAGCACTATGTCTGTGAGCCATTCTGAGGGGTGAGTAAGTGTCCTGTTCACACACCCCTCCCACATTCAGGAGCAGCATGTGCCCTGAGGTTCTTCAGCTGGTGTATCTGCAGCAGGGTGCAAGCCCTGAGACCTATCCAATGGGTTGGGTGTTGTACTCACCTTGCCAGAATGTATGAGGTCATTGAACCTTTTATGGCACTTAATCCAGGGCCAGGTTTCAGGGCGAGACAACCTCTCGTGGGACTGGAAGCCACGCTGTAATTTTACGTTGTCCAGACCCTTAACTGGCCCCGGGTGGGATTTCTACCCCTCTGAGGCAGGAAGTTCAGCCTTCAAGAGCTGCTGGCCAGTCAGTGGGCTGCAGCTCCTCAGTCCCAGCAGCGCCGTTGGGAGTGGTGGCCACTGATGGGACTGCACCCAGCCAGAAGAGGACCGTGGTCATTGGCCTCTATATAGGTCAGTGGGGTTTTGGGCCTTGCCGGGGACAATTGGCTGGGCCTTGGAGAGGGGGGTAGGGGTCATTCAGGAGGGCAGGGGGAGGTGCTCGAGTGAGGGTGGTTTTTGCTGCTGGGAGGCCCTCTGTGAGGCACAAAATGCCTGATCAGGAGAACCCCCCCACCCTGGACCCACAAGGAAGCCACCACGTTTTACTGGGCAGCCTCCACAGATGCTGAAGTGCCCGGCACCGTGGGTAAAATACCAGTGGCGGCGGGAGGAGGCCCTTAAGTGGCAATTAATTGGCCACTTAAGGGCCTCAATTGGCCTGGGGTGGGCAGGCGGGCTGTTGGCCATTTCACCCACTGCTGGTAAAATTGCAGCAGGGGTGGGAAGGCAACGGGAGTGGCACACCCCACCTCCCACACAGTTTTCTGGCCCTCCCCTGCCTCCAGCCCGCTCCCCTGGGGTGCGTAAAATTCTAGCCCAGGTTATGTCTTCTTGCTTCTGTCGCTGGCGGTGACAGTTATCTGCACCCAGGCCGCTTTGATTTTGACTGGTGGATTCCTCCTGCCACCCTCCTAAAAGAGGACCTCTCTCCTCACTGCCAACATTAGATCCAGGTCGGTATCAATGAATCGATGGGCAGCCCTGCCCAAGTGCCATGCCTCTGGCTCCCCTGTGGTATCTCGCTTCCCTCTGGTGCTGTGGAAAGCTTTGGCACAATCAGCAGAACTCTCCCACAGGAAAACCAGCAGCCTCAGTGATGTCTGCCATGGGATGTCTAAATCAGTCCCCCGCTTTATCTGTCCTGCCTCTGCTCCTGCCCCCACTGGCTCTATTGGACAGGAAACCTGTCTACATATCAATTAAGGAATCAGTCCCATGAAAATCAGGATTTTAATCCGTTTTCTGCTGGAGGCAGGTTCCTGACCCAAAAGCAATGCTGACTCCTGTATCCCACCTCCGTGGTGAAAATTCATCGCTACATATTCCTTACCTAGGACTGATCGGTCACTTCAAACGATTACAATCTACTCTCTAACCGCACTGTCCATCTCATACTATGTTACTGTAATCATTTAGAGTCATCAGTTTAGTGCTAGTTCCCTGCTGTTGAAATATAATTGCCTCAGTTGTAAAATTGTTAATGTTGAAAATTTCAGCAGGAATGGATAATGGCATCACTACAGGGCTGATCAGTATCCTTAACTAGATATCCGGGAGATGACTCAATGTCTCCATAGCTGAGCAGTGCTATTTATTGCTCACCAGCACTTGGAACAGCTGAGCAGTGCTTCGCTTCATAATGCCAATTTTGGGTCAAGAGCAACGAATGGAACAATATAAAACCACAAAGCTTTTTTATAGAGCTAACATTCTGATCAGCACATCGGGGAGAACAGGCTAAACATCTATTTGATCAAATGGCTGCAGTTTAGTGCTGTGCAGTGCAGTACACACTGTGAATTATGGGACTAGCAGCAGACATTGAGAACTCCTAACTCTGGTGTACTGATCAGTCGGCTATGGAGATCTTGTGGACTGTTTGCCAAATTGATCATTATATTATAATGCCAATAGTTTCCTCCATTACAACCCTGAGCACACTTCAAATACACTTCATAAGGCTGTAAAGTGTTTTGGAGCATCCTGAGGATGTGAAAATTGCCATATGAACGCCAGGTCTTTCCCCTTGGCTTTTTCCATTGCAACAGTAATCTAGAATTTTAGAACTTGTTAGGTAATTGCACAGAACAGACTATAATTTTTACTTACCACTCTGGTGAGTTATGTAAATTAGTTTGAGAGTTTAAATTTATCAACAGAAAAGAATCCTATAAAACATACAAACTCCTGACTTTGTTCAACTACTTGTCTCAGCAATAATCTTACTGCATTTCCGATTTCCTGTGCCTCTACATTGACAGCTGTGCCTTCAGCTACCTTGGCCCTAAGCTCTGGAATTCCCTCTATAAACCTCTCTGCTCCTTTGAGATGCTCCTTGAAACTCACCTCTGATCGTGATTTTGAGCACCTGTCTTAATATCTCCTTATGTGGCTTGGTGTCAAATTTTGCCTTATAACGTTCCTGTGACGCACCTTGGGATATTTTATGGCATTAAAGGTGTAATATAAATGCAAATTATTGTTGCCAATTTCAATAATCAGAGGATCCCAATGTACATCTTGCATTTCAGACTCAAGAAAAACAATTGTTAAAATAGTGACAGGATGCTATTTCTATTTTAAGGAAGTACACTAGTGAATAAACACTTCAGCATAAAAATTCCTATTGACAGATCCAATTTTGTCTATCATTAAACAACACACTGTCTTTTGACGGTGCTATCTAACACTGTAATAAGGGGCTTAATTCAATTTATAACCATAGGAACACTCTTTCTATGAATTATTTTGCATTGTCTAATGATAGTACTTCTGATATTAGATAGTGAATTAGGCAAGTCATGGAGAATGGAATTTTGGAATTCTCTGAACACTTTGGTGCAGTATTATACTGGACTCATACCAGACAGACTGGGCCATTGGGAGCTGATCAGGGCAATCTACATGCAGCAGGATCTGAACATTATCAAATGCGATAAGTTCAAACTCTTGGCAGTTAACTCAAAGAGTGACAAGAGGGTAAATTCAGTGATGCTGTGTTCAGAATGAGCTCTCACTCACCAGGACAGCAAGTCACACAATGTTATATAACTGTGCTCCACACTTCTGTCAAGTGTGACTTTGCACTGAGAGCACAACATTGCACAGTCTATCCGAATATTTATTTCAGCAGATATATATGAGTCGATTCAAGGCCATTAATGTGGCCAGGTTTCAGCCAAGCACTTTTTTTCCAGAACCAACCGTGGTAACTACCCTGATAACAGTTAGCCTGGATTATCAACCACTCTTCTCACTTCCTCATTCACTACTTTGCTCTACTCCCCTCCCCCCTCCCCCTCCTCCTGTGTTTGCATTCCTCTCCACTTGTGCTGAAAAGACTGAACAGGCTCTTATCTCTAGAAAAAAGGCTATATAGGTAACCCGATAGAGGTCTTTAAAATTAAGTAGGGGTTGATGTAGAGATGTTTCCACTTGTGGGGAGACCAAAACCAGGGGCCATAAATATAAGATAGTCACTAATAAATTCAATAAGGAATTCAGGAGAAACTTCTTTACCCAGAGAGGTGAGAATGTGGAAATTGGGTCCGCAAGGAGTATTTGAGGTGGTTTACAAAGATGCATTTAAGGGGAAACTAAATAAATACAGGAGGGAGAAAGGAACACAAGGGTATGTTGATAGGGTTAGATAAAAGAAAGTGACTCCTGACAACGCAGCGGCCCGCCGATGTCATCAGAGCACTGCAAGCTGTGAACATGCACAAACGGGCTCCTGCTTTCTGTGCCTGTGCAGCCTACCATCTTGCCAGGACCAGTTGGCGCATGCACGGGAAAACGTAATCGCGCAGCACCAACGTCATCGGGTAACACACCTTTTCGGTCTCTGTGCATGCGCGGTAAAGCGTCCGATTGTTCCCCGCTTCTCGCTTCCTGCACCATCCCCGCCACCCCCCCCCCCCACCCCCGTTCCCTGCCGCGATCTGTGATCACAGCCTTTTTACCCCACACAGGGGAAGCATGGAAGAGAGAGAGTGACAAGATAGGCCGGGGAGGGGACGGAGAGTGCGAGCAGCCGAGGGGGAAGAAGGGGCGAGGCCATGGATTCTGTTGAATTGCACACACACAATCCCGCACATGCAGCTATCCTGGAGCTCAGGTCAAAACACAAAGCTCACTGAAGTGATGCTCTTATTACACCACAAGCAGCTCTCTGCCGGTATTCATGCTGAACACGAGCTCCCAGGATTTATCTGTTCCAACTTCCACAATGTTAAAAATCTCTTTTTAAAATGCTCACTAGTTTAAAATATGGATTTGTGTCCTGAAATAATTGTCAATAAAATTCATTAAACAACCCATTGCGGGGAGCAGGCACGGGGACCAGAAGTGGCCATTTTGGTTTCATTTGTTTTCGTTTTTGTGATATATTGAGCAGGGCCATCTTTGTTACTGACAGCTGTCAAAACAGTGCATGAGGCTGCATTTGCACATGTACAAATACTGCACCACCTAGTGGTTGCGTTGTCAGCGAATGCAGCCTAGATAAAATATGGTGGGAGGAGGCTCAGTTAGAACATAAACTGCATAGACCAGATGGGCTGAGTAGCCTATTTCTGTACTATAAAATTCAATGTAATTCTGTGCTCTATTCCACAGCTCACAATGGAATCACCACTGCACTCTTGACCCCAGGCTACTGGTAAGCAACATAACATGAGATCAACAGGAAGTTATTGGGAAAAAAAGTCTGTACCTACACAGATGAATTTGAAACATGCCAGCATGGATCAAAGGATGGCACAAACTCAAGCATCACACATAAACCTTTAGTTGTTGAAATGGGAGCAATTAACTCAATTGTTGGATGTTGTATGCAAGAGAGCAGGTGGACAGTTTGGAGTCTAATCAGGATGATGAACTTGTGGACTGCTGTTTAATTGTGAGCATGAAGATGTCGGTAGAACAGAAACACTATTACACCCTACCCTAATGAGGCCATGGAATAGTCAACTAACACATGGCCAGCTGGCTTTTAAGACTTCTATTTAAAATGTGTTTGTATTGGGTGTTTGCCTTTTCATTATTAACTAAAGGTGGGAGGGGAGGAACATACTGAAACTTAGCTTTCTGAAAGAGATGCGACGTGATCTTGCCATTTACTTATTTAACAGGGATTGTATCACAGTACAAGAGAAATAATTTATCATATGCTGCGGTTAATTTACTGGAATATTAAGTATCTGCAACTATGTACTCCAGATTCAGCTATTTAGCAAGCTGAAACCATGAGCAGTAATTATAAGCATCTTTTCACAAGGCACTCCTACATGACAAAGGAAGCACTTAACCCAAAGGCAACATGGGTTGTAATCTCATTGCTTTCTCACTTTCAGTTTGTTTCTTACCCACTGCAAATAGATGATAAATCTGTACTGTTTTTTATCAACATTAAATATTTAAATAGACTTCTAGGTAGGTGTTGTGTGATTGCCTTTAAGAGTAATGTACCTTTAAGATTTTAGTATGCTAATGAGCTAAATGGCAGGATGTAGTCATGTGACTGCATGCCAGCCTCACTCTGTAACTGTATCACCAAGAGGCTGCTAATAGATAGCTCTGTACTGTATATAGTTGTTAGCTGTTTAATAAAACTGTTTTGAGATCTTCAACTACCTGAACTCCACACAGCTCATTCATGTTGCATCAGACAACTTAAAGAAGCTTCTCATTGCATCGTGGCAGCTGTGGTGAGAAGAAAGAATCCAAATTTGAAGACCACACGAAAATAGTTTTAAAAACTAGCTGGAAGAGGAAAAATTAAAGAAAAATACTGGTATAAACAGGGAAAGAAGTAAACACTCACCTCCAGCTGCAGAGACAGGCTGCAGATCAATCATTGTGATCGGGTAAGTGAGTCTGTCATCAGTTTTTAAAAAAAGCCTTGAAGTCTTTAAAAGATTGATTTCTTTTTCTCTCAAAGGCTCCCTGGAAGAGTAAAAAATAACGGGGAAAGACCCAATCCCTTTCTGATTAAGTCCGCGCCTTTACTGGAGACGCAAGACAGCAAAAAGCACGTGAATCCTCCGTTCATGTAGCTCACATCTACAGAAATGCTGTAGAGCCTTCATTCACTCAACCAGATCTTAAAATAACTCATAAAGCTATTCAACTGTGCGGAATTGCCTATTGAATGGCTGTAGAAACAAACTAGCAGAAAAAAGCACTTGAAATATCTGTTGCACAGCTGTTTAAACAGATCAGGCTTAGTACTGGAAGCGAGACAAACAGTCAAACTGCTGCAGTCAATCAAATCAGCCAAGAGACTTTCTTAAAGGCAATACAGTACAGTCACAGAAGCAAGTTCTTAAAGCAAAAGAACAGCAGAAAATGGATACAAATTTTCCTAGCATGAACTGGAAAGCTTTGGATATCCTATTTGAGTTCCAACTCAGAGAACGCAGTTATGCTTCACAGACCAAGTGATGGTAGTACCAGAGAAGCAAGCTCTAAAAATAATGATAGCGATTGGAAATGAGGGATTGCACAGAATCAATACCTCCGGATTATCTGAACAGGACCAGAAAGATCCCGTAAAGATATGGAAAGTACTGGAAGATCAGCTCCGATTAAGAGTGAATTTTTGGATTCACCGCCTGGAATTGATGTCCTAAAGGCAACAGCAGAATCAATAAACCAGTTAGTCAGCAGATGCCGTAATAAGGGGAACAAATGCGATTTCTCAGAAACCAAGCTGTGAGACCGAATAATGGAGCTGGTAATTCTATCAACACCCATTGAAGCATTTCAGAAAGACCACTTGGGGAAAAAGAAAGGTCACAGTGTCGACGCACTGCTGGAAGATGGCAGGAAATACAAAGCCATTGTAGCTGGACAACAGCACCTGCAACCACTAGGTGCAACCAACAGTATTTGCACCATAACCAGGTCGAAAAGAGCAAGCAAGCTGTGGGGTAAGTGCAGTCCGTCCCACTCATGGCGGAATTGCCTTGCGTTTTGTGACCCTTGCAAGGCGTGTGGTGCAAAAGGACACTGGGCCCACCTATACAGGAATTCTGGCTCCAAAGACGCAGCCAGGGGCCACGGTAGGACACCAGCCAACAGAAGATGGGCTCAGCAGCACTGCAGCAGCAGCAAGTAAAGTGTCAGAGACCTACATAATCGCAAGCCAATACATGAGGTCCACAGCAAAACAGACCTGAGACAGGACCCAGAGGGAAGCAAGTTTCAGTCAGAGGACGAACAGGCATTCCACATCGTGAACCTGACATAACATGTCGATGAAGTTTCACCACCATCAACATCACGTGCCCAAAGAAAACTGGCAAAGATGCACTCAAGGTCATGATTGACACTGGTGCTAGTGCAAATATCCTGCCAGTCCGAATCCTCAAAGAAATGTATTGGAGTCTTTAGAGATCAATGATACAACCGACAAATGCCAAAATATCTGCATACAACGGGTCACCCATCCCTTGCAGTGGCACATTAACAATGCAATGCAGATACAACAAGTCGGCATGGAAACCACAAACATTCTACCAAATAGACACGAGCAGACCAGCAGTGGCAGGACTACCAGTGAGTAAGGACCACAATATCATAATTATCCACAAGAGCAATGCCAAGGGAAAATCTCCAAGGACCGGAACCCGCTCACAGACTCTGGTCAGCATCAAACAATGTAGTCTGGAAACTCAGCAATAGCACAACTATGCTGCACCTTCACTTCTGCTCTCTAGACAACTGGCAGCACCACAACAAACCAGAATGGACAGGTATCTCCAGGAGACCAAGTACTCTTCCCCCAACAAGTCCTCGACCTTCAGCCCCAAGCTTTCAGACGTGGAGGATGAGGAGAGGTGAAGGGCACGCAATGTCCTGAAGAGGCAGAGGAGGAATGAGTTGAAGTATTGTCTGTTAGCTCTTCGAGATGAGGTGCTGGAACTTTCCAAGAATGACAAGGCCTCAAAAGGAGTCATCTTGAGAAAAGCAACAGAGTATGTTAGCAGACTGACAGCACAGCAACAGAAACTGCACGCAGAGAGGGAGAAACTTCAGAAAGAACAGCAACAGATGAGATGCAACGTCCCTGAGCAAGTGTTGTCAAATCACCAAAATGACCTATGGACTTTTGAGCCTCTATTCTTGTAAATTTCATTATCTATAGCCATGTGTAAATAATTTTGATGTTATATAATGTTATGTGTTTTTACTGTTAGCATACAAAACTTACCTTTGGAAAGAAGGGGATGTTGTGTGATTGCCTTTAACCGTGATGTCCCTTTAATATCTTAGTATGCTAATGAGCTATGTGTCAGGACGTAGTCATGTGACTGCGCACCAGCCTCACTCTGTAACTGTAACACCAAGAGACAAGACCTTCAAATAGATAGCTCTGTACTGTATATAGTTGTTAGCTGTTTAATAAACCTGTTTTGAGATCTTCATCTACCTGAACTCCACGCATCTCATTTTATGTTGCATCAGACAACATAAAAGAAGCATCTCATTGCAGGTATCAGCCATGGCACAGTGAGTAGCATTTGCACTTCTAAGCCAGAGGGTTGTGGGTTTAAGTCCCACGACAGAAACTTAAGCACAAAAATCTAGGCTGACACTCCAGTGCAGTCCTGAGGGAGTGCTGCACTGTCACAGGTGCCACCCTTTGGATAAGATATTGAACTGAGGCCCTCTCAGCTGGATGTAAAAGATCCCGTGGCACGATTTCACAAACATGTTCTCCCCAGTGTCCTTGCTAATACTTATCTGTTAACTCAACCAATCAATATTGCATTTGTGGGAGCTTTCTATGCACAAATTGGCTGTCATGCTTTCTACATTACAACAGCGACTACAATTCAAACGTACTTCATTGGCTGTGAAATTATTTGGCACGTTCTAAGATCATGAAAGGCACAATATAAATGCAAGCGTCTTTTTATTTACATAGCCACAGCTGCAGCTAGATTCATAAATAACAACTAGACTTTAGTTAACTTTGTAAGAGTTTAGATTTTCATGCCTTACTTTCTTTTGAGGTGTTATACAATAATAAGTATTCATTTCTGCCTGGCTTTTCATTGGAATCTTTCCTCAGTGATCCTCATCATTGTGAGACAGAGGGAATGACCCTCCATACTGCAAAACTCAACACACTCATCACAACAGTTTACAACCTGCAAATCTGCCTTACTCTGAGAATGATCAAAATCCTGGCAACCATTATAAATGAGTGGATCTCCTGTGATGTTGCTCGTAGTGAGATAGGGATTATGCTGTTTAATCATAGGAATGTTGTACTATATGTCACAAAGTATACTGTTATATTTCAAGGTGGAGCTGGGTTTCAGCTAGCCTGTTGACTTGAGGCCAGAATGCCCACTTGTGTAAATAAGCACAAGCCTGAGGTCAATTAAAGATTAATTACTGTTGTGAGGGAACATGCTTGTAAATTTTTGCCTGCAGATTAGAAGGCACCAGCCTGAAATAAGAAGTTATACTAGCATTTGTAAATTTCCATCTCAATATTTTTGACAAACTAAAGTGTGACATCTGAGTGTGATAGCTGAAGTATGGCCAGTTTTTTTCCAAAGCCTTATACAATTTATCTACTTCTCTTTTAAAGCCTATTATGAATTCTGCTTCCATCAGTCTTTCTATCTAGTAGGGCATCCTATGTCCTAAAACCCTAAGCATAATACATCTTCTAACTTCTCCTGTCATTCCTGTGATGTTAACCTTAAATTTGTGGCTTGTAGTCACCAACTCACCTTCCAATGGAAGTAACTTTCTTCCCCCCTATTCACATTATCAAAGCTTCTTATAATTTTGAACATGATCTCCTTCTAGCCTTTTCAGTTGTAATTAAAAGAGCCCCAGTTTTTCTTTGCTCTCATTAACTAAAGGGATTTCAGGGATCATCTTAGGGAATCACTAGTGCACTGACTCCATGGCCTAATGTCCTGTCTAAAACAAGACACCCAGTAATCTAACCGTAGCCCACCCAATGATTTGTACAAGGTTAGTATTGCCTCTTATTTTTTTTGCTTTCCAAGCCTTGCTGAACTCTTATGAATGTTTCAGTGTCATTTGGCTGTTTGATGATTTGGAGGTGAGGTTTTTCTCACTTCAAAAATTCCTGACCCTCCTGGTACCAAATAAATCTTTAAAAATACTGGACAGGAGGAGAGAACACAGAACAAAAACAAAAAGAGCAAGGCAGTGGAAAATATGAACATTAGAAAAGTACATCAAACACTTGTCTCTTTAAGAGTTTCTTCTCTTTCAGACTTCCCTGTCTGCAAAGCCCAGATTGTTTCCCCATTTGAAACAGAGCTTTGCAGAATTCACTTTGGGAGTTACCTCATAAATAAAACACCAGCACTTGCACAGATCTTTTTTTGGCTGTGGTATTAGTTTGGGACTTTGAGTTAAAGTTACCACAACAGAGCAGTTATGTTGAATATATCTGATTCATATATTTAGTTTCAATAAGTTGATAATTTTGACACAAATCAGAAACATTTATTTCTAATCCATCCATGTCTTTAAAAACAGACACATTTGTCGTATTCCACTAAGATTCGTATAAACAAGACACCAAGTATAGCGGCCAAAACATCTCAGTGCCATCGCAACCCCTTTGAGCTGTGGGGACTGTGTTAGAACAAAAACGGAGAAATATTACAAATTATAAGAATTTAAAGCGTATTTATTCTATTCCACTGATGAAAGCATGACGAGATTTCTATTCTCAATCGTTAAGCTCTCACAACACAATCCTGTCAACTGGCAGATGTTTGGAAGAAATATACAAATGAAAGTTCTGTAACAGAAGGTCTCACAGCCTCTGCAGTCCACCGAGGGATTAACAACCTGAGAAAGTCAAGTTCTATATCTGCTCCCTTTAAGTTCCAATGGGATGTGAATTGATAATTAGCCACAACAACTGCAGAATATCTGTTTAATTCTGAGATATACACATGGATACTCTTCATGAATATTTGACAACACAAGAGTTACACATTCAGAATTCTATCATAACCTTCCAATAGTTGCTTACAAACTGAGAATAATGAATGTATGCAAACTAATACTCTAGTCACTTACCTCCACCAGTTTACTGGCATGCTCTCTGAATATAGCTGCATATTCTTTGATATCCTTTTCATTTCCATTCCTTGCAGCTTCAATCAGAACCAGGAGGGGGACAGTGGTGTCCAGGAAGGAGTCTGACACATGGTCCATAATAGCTTTCCACAGCTGAAATGGATAAAAACAAACTGCTAAAACCATCAAACTAGAACACACAAGGACTAGAATCATAGAATCTTAAAGCACAGAAGGAGGACATTCATCCCATCGTGCCTGTTCCAACTCTTTGAAAGAGCTAGCCAATTAATGCCACTCCCCTGCTATGTCCTGGATGTTGTTGAGTTTTCTGAGTGTTGCTGCAGCTGCACTCATCCAGGCAAGTGGAAAGTATTCCATCACTCCAGAAAAAAACTCTCAGGCAGCTTTCTGGTTGTCTCAGCCACTCGCAATGTTTTTGGTGGCATGAAGCCTTTGAGATATGAAACCCTAGAGATGTACATTGGACACAAGAAATTTAATAATATACTAGTGAATCTCCTGTGTCTTTAAACCAGAACGATGAGTAATGTAACTCAGAATGCATTATTATATACTGGTAGATCTTCCTTGACGTTGCTCACCAGCACTCTTTCTGATATTTACCGGGGTCTCCCACAGCCTAGTGATGACAATGGTTCACTCATTGCTTCAACACAGCAAATTTACTCAATTATATGTGTCATGCCCAGTTCAGGCATTCCCTATTCCTAACTTGGAATGGAATTTTCCTTTTGTTTTAAATGAACCACAATGGACATTAAATTAGACATGGGCTACAAAGATGCCTACTGAAGGTCAGCTGACTTTCGGCTTGTGTATTCAATAACTAACTCACTGTCAGAGAGGACAGAAGAATACCTTCCAGACTCAGAGGTGTCATCGATGCCCATCCTGAAACCATGGGGAGACATTCCTGAATTCAATAGTTTTCTCCTGAAACGACGAAACATAGAAACATAGCAAATAGGAGCAGGAGTAGGCCATTCGGCCCTTCGAGCCTGCTCTGTCATTCATTATGATCATGGCTGATCATCCAACTCAGTAACCTGTTCCTGCTTTCCCCCCATATCCTTTGATCCCTTTTGCCCCAAGAGCTATATATAACTCCTTCTTGAAAACATACAATGTTTTGACCTCAACTGCTTTCTGTGGTAGTGAATTCCACAGGCTCACCACTCTCTGGGTGGAGAAATTTCTCCTCATCTCAGTCCTGAAAGATTTACCCCATATCCTTAGACTATGACCCCTGGTTCTGGACTCCCCCACCAATGGGAACATCCTTCCTGCATCTACCCTGTCAACTCCTGTTAGAATTTTATAGGTTTCTATGTGATCCCCCCTCACTCTTCTGAACTCCAGCGAATATGATCCTAACTGACTCAATCTCTCCTCATACATCAGTCCCACCATCCCAGGAATCAGTCTGGTAAACCTTTGCTGCACTCCCTCTATAGCAAATTGTTTCTTCTTCCGATAAGGAGACCAAAACTGCACACAATATTCCAGGTGTGGCGTCATCAAGGCCCTGTATAATTGCAGCAAGACATCCCTGCTCCTGTACTCGAATCCTCTTGCTATAAAGGCCAACATACCATTTGCCTTTTTTACCGCCTGTTGCACCTGCATGCTTACCTTCTGTGACTGGGGTATGAGAACACCCAGGTCTCATTGCATATTCCCCTCTCTCAGTTTATAGCTGTTCAGATAATCATCTGCCTTTCTGTTTTTGCTACCAAAGTGGATAACCTCACATTTATAGTGGATAACCTCACATTTATTGAAGGTGATTATTTTAACCCTCTTCAGGATGAATGTCTAAGAACAATAAACAGGATGGGGCTAATCAACCTAGACTCCGACCATATTTGGAAAAGGAACTGTGAGAAATCACATGGTGGGTCAGCCATGTTTGTCTCCTTTTAAAAATCTTTAAATACAGACTGCAGAAAAAAAGCAGAAGGCCAACAAAACAGTACCATCATGAATTGAAAGAACTGGAGACTATAACATCTTAGAGTCTCCGAACCTGTTCCTTTTCAAGTCCACCAGTACAGAAAACTAATCTCTTTGTAATAAGTCTACAAGTAACTAACTTCGTGACCTGCTGAAAATCCACCTCTTCGAGCAAATGCTACAATGTTTTTGATATACGACTCCGGCTATCGAAAACTCTTAACTACACTTCTGGAGAGAAAACACCTTCTTCATCAGGCCTGCAATGTATGCCTTTTCTCAAGACGAGCCAAATCACATGACTTATGAACTATTCCATTGCTTGTAACTTGTAAAAGTGCACTATCCTTTTAATGGCTTTCTTTCTCGAGTGTGTGTGTGAGTGGTGAGTGAATGACGCAGCGTTAGATTTTCGAGGTGAACGTGTGAATAAAAATAATCCCCTTTATTTAAAGCCATGGAAAGCGTGCTGCTGGTTATTCAAACTGGCCACACGCTCAGGGGTTAAGAAACACACACGTCTTCCTTTTCAAAACACACTGATTATGGACAGAAATAGGGAAAAAAATGGGGTTTCAGTTCCCTCTCAATTCTGTCCATAATGGATGACAGACAAAGGACAAAAATACCACACAGCTTGCCGGTACTGGACGATACACAAACCTGGTGCACTGATCAAGAAATAACTGATCATTTCTTAATGTTTTGCCTGTTATAAAATGTGTTTGAGATTCCATGATTTTGCCATTTTATGGAGCAGTGGAAATGAGCAAGTCTAAATGTCTGGAGAGCAGACTATCCAGAGAAGCCACATAATAAATCATGACTGGCTCCTATCAAGTGCAATAAGCAGTCACTTCAATCTCCAAAATGGAGCAGTGGGAGCCCAGCACAGTTGTTTGGGTGACAATCTGATGAATCAATGGAGCCTTTAAAACAGAGCAAAGCCCGATTTACTAACCAGGGACTGAAAGCCCTCTTGGAAGGTGTGAGAAAGGAGGGTGTGGCGTTGTGAGGTTGATGTTTCCCCCACACACTCCCCACTCCACAGACTCCCCCACACCACAGAAGCACAAGGTGTAGCAGGAAGGGTCAGTACTATGTCAAGAATCTCAGAATCTAAAATGAGATTACAAAAAGAGATGCCAGATATGAGGACAGCTGCTAAAGTAAGGATAGTACTGCTGTACATGGAAAACATTTGCCACAAGTACACCCAAGAAGAACCTCTCTAACATTTTAATGAAGGAAGATGTTAATCAATAAGAGAAGCTTTTTTATTCATTTTTGGTATAAGATCATCATTAGTAAGGTTGGAATAAAAACAGAAAGTGCTGGAAATACTCAGCAGGTCTGGCAGCATCTGTGGAGAGAAAAACAGAGTTAATGTCTCAGGTGAGTGACCTTTCATCAGAACTAGTAAGGCTGGGATTTAATGCCCATCCCTAGTTGTTCTTGAGAAGGTGGTGGTGACCTTTCTTGAACCACTTCAATCTGTTAGTGCTGTTAGTGAGGGAGGTCCAGGTTTTTGACCCAGTGACAATGAAGGAAGGGTGATATATTTCCAAGCCAGCCACATTGCTAATTCGTTAATTGTTACTGTGCAGGAAACCTGCTGACTCAATCTTAAGGCCGTTACTGCCCCGTTAACATAAGGCAAGGGCAGTGAGGATCAACCCCATAGAGCTGGATGTTCCTGAACCTGCCCCAGGATACTCAGGACAGGGTTTTACCACTTGGAGAAGAACAGAGGAGGAAATACAACCAGAGAGATTTCAGTTGTGGAAGATAAATGAGCAGACAATAGTTTTTCAAGAAGCATTTTGAGTGGGTTTCTTGGTTCATCAATAAATTATGACAGTAAAAAGTTTACACATTTAGACAGAATTTCAATTCTATAATGGTAGGATTTGAACATACATTTTCTGGATTATTAGACCAGTTATATAACTATTCGGCTCCTGTACCCAATATAGAGTGTTACGAATATATGGGTGAAGTTTTAATGCTGCTCTCGTTCTCCTTGCTGTGCACTTACTATTGACAACGTGACTGCACCCATCTGGCTAGCTTGCTATCTATCTACTGTTATGGTCCATGTGGAGACCACCAACAAGGAATCAAATCCACTGACTGACTCCAATATAGGAAAAAAAAACAAATGGACAAGATTTCACTTTTATAAATTTTGCTTTAACATTCATACCAAAACCAACATAAATTAAACATGAACAAAAGTTCAACCATGATCGAGATATGTATATCTTAAAGGTAACATGTTAACTATAAGATGCAACAAGGATGTATCTCATGAGTCCTTTGGTAGTCCTATCAGCAGGATGATGTCAAACTGTCACTAAGTCCTTCAGGTCTTTGAACTTCTCCAGTTCCAGTGACCAAGGCAGAAGTAATGCACTGTTAATTCAGTCCCACTGCTCCACAGGTCATAGCATATCAAATAAAGTTTCCCACCTACTGAAGAATAGCCAAATTAAACACAATATTTTCCCCCCAGAATAAAGCACACCAAACCAGGTTTCTTTAAACAACAATATTAACTACTTATTAGAAAAAATATAATAAGTCTTAACTACCAACGAGATAAATCTATATATGAAAAAACTCCTTAATTCCTTAACCTTCATGCACACACATATATTAAAAAATAAACTGGTTAAATGGGGAAAAAGGATTTTTGGTTTACAGCTGTTTCTTAGGAATAGAAGGAATAATAAAAATAATTGAGGTTCACGTTCTGGTAGGATCTTTTCGATGAGGTGTCCCAGAGTTGGATGGTTGGATACAACTCGAAGTCTCTCCAGGCCAGGATGATGAACAGTCTGTGATGGGTAGGTGTTCATGGCAATTTAACTGCAGCAGGCGTCACATAGGTCTTCCATCAGGGGTGTAGCAACAGGTCTGCTTGGGTTTTGAAACAGCAGTCTGGCAGTAGAAGAATTCTTCAGATTTCACTGGACACAGAAATTCTTCAAAGACTGGAGGCAACAGGAATCTGCCATATTTCAAATACAGGATTCCTTTTCAAGGGATGCAAGTCCCCTTTACAGAGAGAGGTAACAATTTTCTGGGCATTTTCTCTGTTGCTGCAGGCACGTCCTCCCTTTGTCCAATTCACAGGCTTTTTAAAAGTTCCAAGGTGAAAAAAGAATCTTCCTGAAAATGGTCACATGTCCAGACGCAGTGTCTCCCCTGGTTCAAAAGCTGCTCTGAAGAAAGGTCAAACCCCAGTGGTATTCTTGAAATTGCTGGCTTTCCTGTTCTTGTATCAGTTCAACTTCCTTTCAAAACACCCATAAAGTTCAACTCTTGTTTTGAACTTCCTTTCTAAACATTGCAGGAATTTCAACTATTTACAGGTGTCTTCCACTGAGCAAAAATCCTTTTCTCAGCTTTTAAAACACACAGGGCTGAATTTTACCTTAGACGGACGGGAATTCACCACCGACGTGAAAGTCGGTGGTGAACCCGCTTCCGCCTAGCCCGAGGATCCGTCCCGTATTTTACGAGTCCCCGGGCTTTAATTGTCCCGAGGTGGGACTTCCACCCACTTGAGGGAGGAGGCCCCCTCTCCGTGAGCTGCCGGCCAATCAGCAGTTCTGCAGCGGTTCTGCAGCCCAGCTGACGCCAAAGAGCCCAGAGGCAAGGTAAGTTAAGGTTGCCTCACCAGGAGGATCAGTCCTTCCCTGGTGTGGCTGGAGTGGTCGTTTGGGGGAGAGGGGCAGCGTAAAATTCAGCCCACAGAGTTCTAAGTTTTCTTTTTAAAAACGAAACACTTGTAACACAGTAGATCTCCAGATTCCCATCTCCCAAGTCGCAAATGCTGGTTTCCACTTGATGGTAATCCGAACCCCACTGGTACCATCTCCACCAAAACTGTGGTTTTGCTCGCAACAGTCCTGGTGGTATAGCTTCACTGGTCCCACCTTACGAAACTCTTTAAGGCACCGAAAGCAACAGTAGCAGCTCATACCTTCCAGAAAACAGATTGCAATTCAAAGAGCTGGTCTTTATTTTGAAACCAACAGCTCTTAGCAATTTCAGTTCAGCAGCTTCGGGAAACTTTTACAAACAACCCTAGCTTTGTAGTTGGCTTCCATCCTCCAGAGTCTTCTTATAAAACTGAAACCTAAGCTCTAATCATATATCTCTGGTAAATAAACTGTTTCGTTAACCTGGTTCTGACCTCCCAGAACATTGAAGAATTTAGTTTCATTTTCAAATCATGGTCTGTCTCAAAAAAAAAACGCTTTGAATCCAAAGTCACAGCACCCAACAGGTCAGCTGCACAGAACACAGTCTGAACACAAGGACTCCATCACTCTACCTACCTGTCTACAATACACTAAAAGTCTCACATCTGTACGTACTTCCTGTTTACAAAATGTTGTTTCCTATTATCACACTCGGTGTCAGCTTTTTCCATCATGAATTCCTATCTCCACATTTATAATGCAAAAGTTGCACCCAGCTGAATGAGGTATAGCTGACATATTTAGATTCACTATGATGATTTAACATATGGAGCAGGATTTTCCCTGCAGACTTTGGAACCCAGTCGTCATGGATGAATGGGGGTCAGAAGCTCGCCCTGCGTGGGCAACAGTCACCTCACTGCGATTTTCCTCCAGTTGGGGCCAAGTAAGTTCATTTGCCTCAAGTGCTCATCCAATTTCCTTTTGAAATCATTCATTGTCTCTGCTTCCATCACCCTCATCGGCAGCAAGTTCCTGGTTATTACCACTTGCTGTGTAAGGAAGTTCTTTCTAATGCTCCCCCTTGCAGCTTTTTCCCAGAACCTTAAATATGTGCCCCTTAGTCCTTTGACCATCAACTAATGGGAATACCTTTTCCTGTGTACCTTATCTAAACCTGTCATAATCTTGTAGTCATAGAGAGATACAGCACTGAAATAGGCTCTTCAGCCCACCGAGTCTGTGCTGACCATCAGCCACCCATTTATACTAATCCTACATTAATCCCATATTCCCTACCACATCCCCACCTTTCCTCAATTCTCCTACCACCTACCTATATTAGGGACAACTTACAATGGCCAATTTACCTATCAACCTGCAAGGATTTGGCTGTGGGAGGAAACCGGAGCAGCCGACGGAAACCCAAGCGGTCACAGGGAGAACTTGCAAACTCCGCACAGGCAGTACTCAGAACTGAACCTGGATCGCTGGAGCTTTGATGCTAACCACTGTGCCACTGTGCCGCCCCCTCTATCTTGTACACTTCTATCAAATCTCCCCTCAATCTCCTTTGCTCCAAGGAGAAAAAACCCAGCTTCTCCAACCTCACCTTGTAGCTAAAATTCCTCATCCCTGGAACTATTCTGGTAAATCTTCTCTGCATCCTCTCAAGGACCCTCACATCCTTCCAAAAGTGTGGTGACCAGAACTGGAAGCAATACTCTAGTTTTGGCTGAACCAGAGCTTTATAAAAATTCAGCATAACTTCCCTGTTTTTGTACTCAATACCTTTATTTATGAAGCCCAAGATCCCATATGCTTTGCTAACTACTCTCTCAATATGTCCTGCCACCTTTAAAGATCTGTGCACATGTCCCTGTACCCTCTCTAGAACTGCACCATTTAAGTTTATATTGCCTCTCCCTATCCCTTCTGCCAAAATGCATCACCTCGTATCTCTTTGTATTCAATTCCTTTTGCCATTTGCTTGCCCATTCTGCTAGCCTATCTATGTCCTCTTGCAGTTGATTAGTACCATCCCCACTGTTTGCCACACCTCCACATTTGAAATCATTGGCAAATTTTGAAATTTGACTCTGTATTCCAATATCCAAGTCATTTACATATGTCAAAATAGCACTGACCCTTGGGGAGCTCCACTATCATCCTCCAGTCTGAAAAATAACCATTTACCATGACTCACTGGGTGGCGGCCCACCCGTGGGGGCTGCACGCCAAAGAATTACTGCAATCTCAAGCGTGGTGTCTCATTTAAATAGCCAGGGCAGGCTGCCTCTCCATCACCTCCCCCCCCCCCCCCCCTCCACTGAACCCCAATCACCAGTTTATTTAAATATTGAATTAAATTAAATAAATACATTTCTTTTGCCCCACTCCCGCTCCCCAATAACAATAACATTAATTATTTGCCCTTCCCCGCCAAAACACTTACTTTTACCATCTAACCTTGCCCCCGCAAACTGCACAAACTTTAAACCATAACCCTTTCCACCATCCCCGACACCCATGATGTTAATTTGACCCAGTTCCCCTCCCCTCCCGCACTGAGAAACTTACCTCCTCCCCCCTCCCCACCAGTGTTGTGTCTCACTTCCTCAGACGGGGATCCGAAGGCGCGGGAGTGCCGGCCGCTGGGCCGAAGATCGTGGTGGGCCATCAAGAGGAGGCATATATTTAAATTAATTAATTTAATTGATTTAAATATTCATATTGTGGTCCCGTCCCCCAGCGGCGGGGAGGTTGCCACAGTTTCTCGCCGCCACCGGAAGGATCGGGCTGGGCCCTGCTGGCGTCGAGGTCCATGGCGGGCCACATCCGGGGACATCTTCAGCACCTCCGCACACCCCCGCCACGGATCCTGACGTCGAGGGCTCCTTAAAATCCAGCCCACTGCTTTCTGTCCTTAAGCCAATTTTTTTTCATCCAAGCTGACACTGTCCCTCCTATTCCATGAGCCTCAATTTTGGTAACCAGCCTTTTATGTGGGACTTTGTCAAAGGCTTTCTTAAAGACATTTATAGACAACATCCATTGCTTTCCCTTCATCAACCTTCCCTGTTACTTCATCAAAAAAATGATTTTGATTGGTCAAGCACAAGCTGCCTTTTACAAATGCATGCTGGCCCTCCCTAATTAACTCAAATATCTCCTAGTGCCTGTTGATTTTTTCCCCCTAATTAGTGTTTCTAAAACCTTACCAACCACAGATGTCAAACTAAACAATAGGAGGCCCTGCAGCACCAAAGAAGCAGCAGGCTGCCTTTTCAGGTAAGTGAGAGAAAGGTAGCCCCATCCACTGGGCTGAGCTGAAACCTGACAGGCTGGGAGGGTCACTAAGCCTTTCTGTAGGGCTAGCCCCCACCCTGGTCTGCTGCCGGGAAACTGCCTCCAGACATCTACATAGTTCCCGACACCTTCAGGACCTGGAATTTTCCAGTCAGCCTCTGCCAATAGGCCTTCAACTGGATCAATTGGCTGCCAGCTGCTTGGAGGCAGGTAGCCCTCCCACAACACCCCCATCTCCCACCCACCCACCACCCAAATTGTTTCACCAAAATGTCCCTGGGATTTTACATTACTTTGAACATGTTGACAAAAAGAAAATGCTGCAGCTGCTGGAAAACTGAAATAAAAACAGAAAATGCTAAAAATGCTCAGCAAGTTAGGCAACGCCTGTAGAGAGATGAACAAGGTGAGTAGCCTTGATAGTAACCTCCTCACAACAGGATGGAAAGGATTATGGGTTAGGGTTAAAAATGTTAAACCGGGGAATGGGTCCCCAACCCCCCACATGCCCGCTGGTTGTCATTTTTACAGTGGTGGATGGTGTGTCGTGTGAGTGTCCTGCCATCGAGAAGCATGGCACTTCATTAACAGATTTAAGTAGGCTCTCACAGTGCAAGTAGGAGCCTGATTTAAATGTAACAGTTGCCGTGCAGATGTCCCAGGGCTCGGGAAACCTGGCAGTGAAAGGAAGGCGGAAGTTGCCAGCTCTAGAAGGTAAGTGCCTTTCCAGCACTCCTTGTGGCTCAGGAGGAGCAGGAGAATTCCCCCATCACCTCCGCAGCCTCTCATGGAAACCTTCAGCCTTCCCTCTGCTGCTCATAGCCTCTCTCTCTCCTCTGTTCGCCAAATGCCCCTCTGCCCCCCTTCCACAATGGCCTCTCTTCCCTGACCTCCCATGCAAGCTCCGAGTGTTCCCCTCACAACGATTGCTGGGGACCTTTCTCAAGGAACCCAGACCGAGCCCTCCTTCTGCAGGTTTCCTACTCGGCAATCAGTTAGGCTGCCAACTTGGCTAGAACCGGGTGGGAAACCGGAGAAAAAATTTAGAATGAGGTCCTGCGTTAAATTCATCAGAGCTACTGAGTCTCTGACTTTGTTGGGTTTTCCCTGTGCTCCCCCTCCTCTCTGCAAATATCGGCCCTAGGTTTCAAGTCAATAACCTTTGAAAAGTCAAATGCTTCATAAATAGTGCCTTAGAATGCAATGTATTAAAAGCACAAGATCAATTTTAAAGTTAAATGATAATTTTTCAATTAAAATACTTAGTGTAAATTAAATATAAATGATAGGTAAGTAGTTGTGAATATTAAAGTTGGCATTTATTCAATGTTTAGCAAAATGACAGCACAATTGATCCACTCCCAGCCTTCAACTAGCACAGTTGTCTTTGATAAAGTTAAGATTTTCTGCAGTACTGAGGGAGTGCTGCATTATTGGAGAAGCCAATTCTTCAGACAAGATTAATATCCCGTCTACCTCATCTACCGATTAGGCACACTACAGCCTGCCGGACTGAACATTGAGTTCAATAATTTCAGAGCATGACAGCCCCCCACTTTACTTTCATTTTTAGTCATTTTTAGTTATTTTTTCTTCCTTTTTTTTTGCATTCCTTTTTACATTTTTTACAATCTTTTTTTGTATTTATTTCATTTCATCTTAGTTTGTTCAGTTTGCTTACCCACTGTTTTTTTTCAGGTTGTTTTTCTTCAGGTTTGCACTTGCTGATGTTCAATATTCAGTATATTCACACCTAATCTGTACTAATGCTTTGTCTTTCAACACACCATTAACATATTGTTTGCCTTTGCTCCGTGACCTTTTGGTCAGCTATGTGACCTGGTCCAATCTGCACCTTCTCCTTTGTTATCTCTTGCCCAACCCCCACCTCACTTGTTTATAATCTGTGACTTTTCTAATATTTGTCAGTTCCGAAGAAGGGTCACTGACCCAAAACGTTAACTCTGCTTCTCTTTCCACAGATGCTGCCAGACCTGCTGAGTGAATCCAGCATTTCTTGTTTTTGTTTCAGATTTCCAGCATCCGCAGTATTTTGCTTTTATTAATATCCCGTCTACCTGTTTAAGTGAATGTTAAAGATCCCACACCACAATTTGAATAAGAAAAAAAGGTTTTCCCGATGTTCTGGCCAACATTTATTGCTTTGCCAAGAACAGATTAGCTGAGCATTCACCCTCGTTGCTGTTACTTGCTTGTGGGAATTGGCTGCCATTTTCATATGTTTATCCTCTCCATCACAAAGTCTGCATACTTCCACCTCTGTAAAAATGCACTTCTCCACACCTGCCTGTTTACCTGCTGCTGAAACCCTCATCCACGTCTTTGTCATCTCTGGATGTGATTATTACAATGCTCTCCTGGCTGGTCTCCCATCCTCCACTCTCCAGAAACTTGAAGTCATTCAAAATTCTGTTGCCCATATCCTAACTCTTGTTAAATCTTATTTGTTCATCACTCCAGACCTACATCGTCTCCTGGTCCAATGATGCCTCGCTTTTAAAACTCTCATTCTTGCTTTAAAATCCCTCCACAGCTTTGCTGCTCTCTATCTCCGTAACTTCCTCCAGCCCTACAAACCTCCATGAAATCTGCGTTCCTCCACTTCTGGCTTTTTGCGCACTCACGATTTTAATTGCTCCATCATTGACGACGCTGCCTTCAGTTGCCGAGGCACTAAGCTCTGAAACTAACCTTCCTAAACCTCTCTGTCTCTGCTTTTTTCCTCCTTTAAGGCCCTCCTTAAAACCTACCTTTTTGTCCAAGCTTTAGGTCATTTCTCCTAATATCTCCTTATGTGGCTCAGTATCAAATTTTGTTTGGTAACATCACTGTGAAGCAGTATGTTAAAGTCACGATATAAATAAAAGACTGCACTTAAAAGTAAATGGTATAAAGCATTTTGAGACATTTCTCAGACACATGATAAGGTGCATCATACAAATTTCAGATATACAGTCGCGAGTACAATGGCACTGGTTACTCACTTAAGTGGTCTGAGCATCAGGTGTGTTCCCATACTGCCCAATACCCAAGCATGCAATAGAGTAAGCCAAGGTGTAACAATAGTGGCCCCTTATGTCCCAAACTGGACGTTGTGGTCTAGAAATTGGATTGTACAGAGCTCAAGGGTCTCATATGGAATGCAGCATACTGGCATTCATTTCACACCAGGTATGCTCCACGTGCTATATTGGTTAGGGCGTTCTGTAGCCATACAGACCTGAGGCCCATTGCCTATGTAGGTCATTGGCCCAGTGTCTATTTCAAGCCAATTCACAAAATATGCTTTAAGTTTTCTCAGGTGCAGAGCAGCAGAATCAGATGTCCTTAAAGGGACCAGTGCAGGCTTCCCCTAAAAAGGTAAATGCAAAAATACTGACAACTGTGGAACCAGGAGGAGCAGGACTGCTCCATCTGTCTCCATATTAACCACTGCTTGTCACCCCCTTCCAATCTCCTCCTGCTGCCCCTCAGACTTATGTTTCCCTGGTGCCGGTGATCCAACCAACCGACCTTCATCATCTTCATGACTGGCACACTGCCCATATTGCATGGTCCTCTTGCTCATCAGTTCCAGTGCAGTGGTTCACGGTACAATTGGGGTCTAGCGACATGTGTTTCTTCAATCTTTCAGTTGGTGGACTGAGAAACACTTTAGTGTTATGGGCTCACATATACATACTTGATTACGTTCTCACCAATCTACTTGTTGCAGATGCATCTGTCCATGACAATATTGGGAGGAGTGACCACTGTCTTTGTGGAGAACAAGTCCCATCCTCACATTGAGGATACCCTCCATTGTGATGTTTGGCACCACCATCATGTTAATGGATAGATTCAGAGCAGCTCAAAACTGGGCATCCATAAGGTGCTGTACATCAGCAGTAGAAGTGTACTCCAGCACAATCTGTAAGCTCTTGGCCTGGCATATTCCTCACTCCTCCACCAACATCAAGCCAGGGACCAACCCTGGTTCAATGAGGAGTGTAGGAAAGCTAACCAGGAGCAATACCAGGCATACTTGAAAACAAACTTCCAACCTATTAAAGCTACAACAGCAAAAGCAGCGCACAATAGACAAACATACGTGATTCCATAACCAACAGATCAGGTCAAAGCTCTGCAAACCTGTCAATCCAGTCATGAACTGTGGTGAACAATTAAACAACTAATGGGAGGAAGAAGCTCCATGAACATTCCCATCCTCAATGATGGTGGAGCCCAGCATATTCTGCAAACGAAAAATTTAAAGTGTTCGAAGTGTCGTGTAGATGATCCATCTCAGATTCGTCCTGATGTCTTTACCATCAGAGTTATCAGTATCCACCCAATTTGATTTACTGTACATACCATCAAGAAATAGCTGAGCCCACTGAATACAGCAAAAGATACAGACACTGACAGTATCCCAGCAGTGGTACCTTTTTTTTTATTCATTCATGGGATGCGTGCATCGCTGGCTATGCCAGCATTTATTGCCCATCCCTAATTGCCCTTGAGAAGGTGGTAGTGAGCTGCCTTCTTGAAGAGCTGCAGTCCATGTGGGGTAGGGACACCCACAGTGCTGTTAGGAAGGGAGTTCCAGGATTTTGACCCAGTGACAGTGAAAGAACGGCAAAATAGTTCCAAGTCAGGATGGTGTGTGACTTGGAGGGGAACTTGCAGGTGGTGGTGTTCCCATGCATTTGCTGCCCTTGTCCTTCTAGTTGGTGGAGGTCGTGAGTTTGGAAGGTGCTGTCCAAGGAGCCTTGGTGCATTGCTGCAGTGCATCTTGTAGATGGTACACACTGCTGCCACTGTACGTCGGTGGTGGAGGGAGTGAATGTTTGTAGATGGGGTGCCAATCAAGCGGGCTGCTTTGTCCTGGATGGTGTTGAGCTTCTTCAGTGTTGTTGGAGCTGCACCCATCCAGGCAAGTGGAGAGTATTCCATCACACTCCTGACTTGTGCCTTGTAGATGGTGGACAGGCTTTGGGGAGTCAGGAGGTGAGTTACTTGCCCCAGGATTCCTAGCCTCTGACCTGCTCTTGTAGCCACGGTATTTATATGGCTACTCCAGTTCAGTTTCTGGTCAATGGTAACCCCTAGGATGTTGATAGTGGGGGATTCAGTGATGGTAATGCCATTGAATGTCAAGGGGAGATGGTTAGATTCTCTTTCATTGGAGATGGCCATTGCCTGGCACTTGTGTGGGGTGAATCTTACTTGCCACTTATCAGCCCAAGCCTGGATATTGTCCAAGTCTTGCTGCATTTCTGCACGGACTGCTGAGGAGTCACGAATGGTGCTGAATATTGTGCAATCATCAGCGAACATCACCACTTCTGACCTTATGATTGAAGGAAGGTCATTGATAAAGCAGCTGAAGATGGTTGGGCCGAGGACACTACCCTGAGAAACTCCTGCAGTGATGTCCTGGAGGTCAGATGATTGACCTCCAATAACCACAACCATCTTCCTTTGTGCTGGGTATGACTCCAGCCAGCAGAGGGTTTTCCCCAATTCCCATTGACCTCAGTTTTGGTAGGCCTCCTTAATGCCATACTAGGTTAAATGCTGCCTTGATGTCAAGGGCAGTCACTCTCACTTCACCGCTTCAGTTAAGCTCTTTTGTCCATGTCTGAACCAAGGCTGTAATGAGGGCAGGAGCTGAGTGGCCTTGGCAGAACCAAAACTGAGCGTCACTGAGCAGGTTATTGCTAAGCGAGTGTCACTTGATGGCACTGTTGATGACACTTTCCATCACTTTACTGATGATTGAGAGTAGGCTGTTGGGGCGGTAATTGCTCAAGTTGGACTTGTCCAGCTTTTTGTGTACAGGACATACCTGGGCAATTTTCCACATTGCCGGGTAGATGCCAGCGTTGTAGCTGTACTCGAACAGCTTGGCTAGGGGTGCGGCAAGTTCTGGGAGCACAGGTCTTCAGTACTATTGCCGAAATATTGTCAGGGCCCATACCCTTTGCAATATCCAGTGCCTTCAGACGTTTCTTGATATCACGCGGAGTGAATCGAATTGGCTGAAGTCTGGCATTTGTGATGCTGGGGACTTCATGAGGAGGCCGAGATGGATCATCAACTCGGCACTTCTGGCTGAAGATTGTTGCAAATGTTTCAGCGTTATCTTTTGCACTGATGTGTTGTGCTCCCCCATCATTGAGGATGGGGATATTTGTGGAGCCACCTCCTCCAGTTAGTTGTTTAATTGTCCACCATCATTCACGGCTGGATGTGGCATGACTGCAGAGCTTAGATCTGATCCGTTGGTTATGGGATCGCTTAGCTTTGTCTATCGCATGCTGCTTACGCAGTTTGGCACACAGATAGTCCTCTGTTGCAGCTTCACCAGTTTGACACCTCATTTTGAGGTGTGCCTGGTGCTGCTCCTGGCATGCCCTCCTGCACTCTTCATTGTACCAGAATTGGTCTCCTGGCTTGATGGTAATGGTAGAGTGGGGGATATGCCGGGCCATGAGATTACAGATTGTGGTTGAGTACAATTCTGCTGCTGCCGATGGCTCACACCGCCTCATGGATGCCCAGTTTTGCATTGCTAGATCTGTTCGAAATCTATCCCATTTAGCACGGTGGTAGTGACACACAACACAAAGGAGGGTATCCTCAATGTGAAGGCGGGACTTCGTCTCCACAAGGACTGTGCGGTGGTCACTCCTACCAATGCTGTCATAGACAGATGCATCTGCAGCAGGCAGATTGATGAAGACGAGGTCAAGTATGTTTTCCCCTCTTGTTGGTTCCCTCACCACCTGCCGCATACCCAATCTAACAGCTATGTCCTTTAGGATTCGGCCAGCTTGGTCAGTAGTGGTGCCACCGAGCCAATCTTGGTGATGGACATTTTGTGCCCTTGCTACCATCAGTACTTCCTCCAAGTGGTGTTCAACATGGAGGAGTACTGATTCATCAGCTGAGGGAGGGCGGTAGGTGGTAATCAGCAGGAGGTTTCCTTGTCCATGTTTGACCTGATGCCATGAGACTTCATGGGGTCCAGAGTCGATGTTGAGGACTCCCAGGGCAACTCCCTCCCTACTGTATACCACAGTGCCGCCACCTCTGCTGGGTCTGTACTGTTGGTGGGACAGGACATACCCGGGATAGTGATTACAGTGTCTGAGACATTGTTTGTCAGGTATGATTCCGTGAGTATGACTATGTAAGGCTGTTGCTTGACTAGTCTGTGGGACAGCTCTCCTAACTTTGGCACAAGCCCCCAGATGTTATTAAGGAGGACTTTGCAGGGTTGACAGGGCTGGGTTTGCCGTTGTCGTTTCCGGTGCCTCGGTCGATGCCGGGTGGTCCGTCCGGTTTCATTCCCTTTTATTAACTTTGTAGCAGTTAGATACAACTGAATGGCTTGCTAGGCCATTTCAGAGGGCATGTTAGAGTTAACCACATTGCTGTGGGTCTGGAGTCACATTTAGGCCTGACCAGGTAAGGTCAGCAGATTTCCTTCCCTGAAGGACATTAGTGATCCAGATGAGTTTTTACAACCATCGACAATGGTTTCATGGCTATCAATTGGACTAGCTTCTTTTTTAAATTCCAGATTTATTAATTGAATTCAAATTCCACCTTCTGCTGTGGTTGGATTTGAATCCATTTCCCCAGAGCAATACCCTGGGTCTCTGGGTTACTAGTCCAGTGACAATACCACTACGCCACCGCCTCCCCATAACCTGCACACCTGTGCTCCAGAACTAGCCACGTCTCTAGTCAAGCTGTTCCAATTCAGATACAACAGTGGCACCTACAACACTGGCATCTACCTGACAATGTGGAAAATTGCCCAAGTACATCCTGTCCACAAACAAATCGGATCCGGCCAATTATTGCCCAATCAGTCTACCTATTCAGTGATGCTCAGTTTGGTTTCTGCCAGGACTTCTCGCCTCCAGATCTCATTATAGCCTTTGTTCAAACATAAACAAAGGAACTCCAGGTGGACCTCCGGATGACTAACTCAGTGACATTACCACTATGCCACTGTCTCCCCGAGTGTGACATCAAAGATTCCCAGTACAGCTGAAGTCAAAGGGAATCAGGGGAAAGCTCTCCAGTGGCTAGAGGAATGCTGAGCACAAAGGAAGTTGGATGTGGTTGTTGGCGGTCAATCATCTCAGCCCCAGGACATCACTGCGGGAGTTCCTCAGGGTAGTATCCTCGGCCCAAACATCTTCAGCTGCTTCACCAATGGCCTTACCTCCATTATAAGGTCGGAAGTGGGGATGTTGGCTGCATCAATAGCACCTTCTAAACCCATGACCTCTATCACCTAGAAGAACAAGGACAGCAGATATATGGGAACACCATCACCTGCAAGTTTCCCTCCAAGCTACACACCATCCTGACTTGGAACTATATCGCCGTTCCTTCACTATCGCTGGGTCATAATCCTGGAACCCCCTCCCTAACAACACTGTGGGTGAACTTATTCCACACACACTGCAGCAGTTCAAAGAAGACCCACCACCAACACCTTCTCAAGATCAATCAGTAATGGGCAATAACTGCTGGCCTTTCTAATGATGCCCACACTCCCGAATGATGTAAAAAGTGGTGGCACAGTGGTGCAGTGGTTAGCACTGCAGCCTCACAGCTCTAGTGACCCGGGTTTGATTCTGGGTACTGCCTGTGTTGAGTTTGCAAGTTCTCCCTGTGACCGCGTGGGTTTCCGCCGGGTGTTCCGGTTTCCTCCCACAGCCAAAGACTTGCAGGTTGCTAGGTAAATTGGTCAATGTAAATTGCCCCTAGTGTAGCTGGGGGAATTGAGAGGATGTGGTAGGAATATGGGATTAATGTAGGATTAGTATAAATGGGTGGTTGATGGTTGGCACAGACTTGGTGGGCCAAAGGACCTGTTGCAGTGCTGTATCTCTAAATAAATAAAATTTAAAAAATGAGTTTAGCTGCTTTATTTTATAGACAGCATGTGAGCACACAGAGTAACTGTTAAAGCAAATTCTACTTATTTAACTCAATCTCAGCTGACTCCTCAATATATGAGATTAAAAAATGAACCATATGCCCTTCTCCTTCCTATGGTTGAATAATTTATTTTTAATATTAACTTTCTGCCTAAACAACTTTTCAATGCAAAAACTAATTTAGCTACACATCGCAACATCCTATCTATAAACTGGCTGACTGCCTACACGTCCTGTTTCTGTGAGTACTCGCTGAGTATCCACAAAAAGTACATGGACAGTGATCTCTGGCTTTTTCCCTTTTCCGGGATTCACCAGTAGGCCACTCACCAACTGAAATACATCCTCCCAAGAGAATATTCTCCGCACATGCCTGATGCTGGGCTTACCTATATAAAATATCCTCCCTCAATAGGTGTGGATGTTCACAGGAATCTCTAAACTCGGTTTCATTGTCTACAATAATCTGGTATCTCATATACATTTTCTAGCTCTTCTTTTCCATGAATGCAATTTACTGGTCGTATTTTTAATATAAATTCTATGAAGATGCTCCCAAGGAAATGTAGTCAGCAATCCTGAAACATGGTAGTGCTATATAAATGTTAGATTCTTTCTTTAAGGAGCCCTGCACTGATTGACAGAATCATCTAGCCATAAGCGTGACATTCACTGGTCATTTCTCTCTTTCAGTACTAAATTGAAACCTAGATCATGTGCTCATGTCTGTAGTGGGTCTTTCACTACTTCTGACTCGTGGGCGATTTATTAATATTATTGTACTTCATATTAATCCATTGGTAAGCACTTTGGGATGTCCTGAGGATGTGATAAGCTGACAATAAATGTACCTTATTGAGAGCATTCAAATTTGGGAATAATGGGATAGACAAGATCTAGAACATATTCCTTTACAATTCAGTTCCATGTAATGACTATGGAATGAATGCCATTTCATTGACAGTGGCTTAACTCAACTTGGAGATAGAATCTGGGTCAATATCTGAGAACATGAGCCTACATTGTCTGGGTTAATATCTGACTCATCACACTCTTGGTTTTTATCACTTGAAAAAAGAACATATCAGTTTGGTTGATGTTATTTCCTTTATTTTTTTTCTGAACCTGAGGTATTTATATCACCTTTTGCACTATTGATGATCTAGGCTTCACTCTCATCCTTTTTTTTTCGAATCTGTTTGTCCCTAGACAACATTCAGGGAATTGACCAAGTATTTGAAAAGAGAGAATATAAAAGAATACAAGGAAGCAGGCAGTTAGTCATTATTTTAAAGTAAGTAAAGCAGCAACCAATTTACGCACAGTAAGCTCCCACAAACAACAATGAAGCATGTGACCAGATAATCTCTTCTTAGGTGTTGGTTGAGGAATAAATATTGGCCAGAACACTGGGAAGAACTCACCTGCTCATCTTCAAAATGGGGCCATTTGTGTTCATCTAAAAGGACAGAAGAGCCCTTGGTTTAAAATCTCATCTGAAAGACGGCACCTTCAGCAGTACAGCACTCTCTCAGTACTGCATTGGAGTATCAGCCCAGCTTATGTGCTCTGAGCCCACGACTTCCTGGCTCAGAGGTGTGAATGCTATCACGGAACTTGAGCTGACACACTAAGTACTTCATACTCCCCAACTTCAATTAGAGTTCACAACAGCTTATTGTGCACAGTTTTTGGGGAAATTTACTTTCAGAAGATCATTGATACATTGGAGAGTGTTTAACCAAAAGCAGCAAAGATGAGTCTGGCTTCTGCGAAGGAGCTCTTAGTAATGAATTCAAATCACAGTGGTACTCATTTCCATTAGAGAAACAACTGAGAGGAGTGATGATCCAAGATTACAAAATTGACAATGGAAGTTGTTTAACTCAGAAGAAAGAAGCAAGAATAAAATAAGAAAAGCTCAAACAAGATTAGAAGGAATTTGAATATTGGAGTCCTGGTTAATGAAAGTACCGCTGTGCTGATTCATACCCAGACAAATGTCAGGTCAGAGTGGGACTGAGGGTTAGAAAGAGAGGTACACAAACAGGTAATTCTGGCCACCCCAAGCACACTCTTGGGCACCCTAGTGCACTCTTAGGCAACCCATCACACACCTGGCCATCCGTATCACACTGTTGGACAAATCTAGTACATCCTGGGCACTCCTGGCACACTCTTTCAATCACCTACCACACTCTTGGGCACCTCTACCACACTCTTGGGCACCCTTAGCACATTCTTGGGCACACCTATTACACTCAGGGCACTCTGATCACACACTTGGGAAAACTAGCTCACTCTTAGGCAGCCCTAGATGACACTAGGACACTCTGTTAAACACTTGCCATTCCCTAGCACATGTTTGGTTACCCCTAGCACACCCTTGGGCACCTGTATCACACTTTTGTCATTCTCTAGCACACTCTTGGACATTCCTAACACACTCTGGGCACATTCATCACTTTCTTTGACACCTCTATCACACACTGGGCACCCCATCACAATCTGGGCATCCCGACTCCACTCTTAGGCAACCCATCACATTCTCGGGCAGACTTATCACACACCTGAACAACCCTAGCAAATCGGGCCCTCTTAGCACAGACTTGCCTTCACCTAGCACACAATTGGTCACCACTAAGCACAGAGCAGCCCCTTGGGCACCTCCAGCGCACACTTGGGCACCCTAGAACACTTTTGGGTACACCTGCACTCTCTTGGACACACTTGCCATCCCCGAGTACACTCATGGGCACCCCAGAACACTCTTCGGCACCTTAGCACACATTGGTCACCACTAGCGCAAACTTGGGCACCCCAGTACCCTCTTGGGAACCCCCATCACGCTCTTGGTCGCCCCTTCCATACTCTTGGGCACCCCTACCACATTCTCGGCACTCCTAGCACACATTTGGGCAACCCTAGCCTAGTCTTGGGTACCACTATCACACACTTGGACACCCTAGCACTCGCCTGCCATCCCCTCGCACATGTTTGGACACACCTAAAACACTCTTGGGTACCCCTTGAACACACTCTGGGCATCCCTAGTACACTCTGTGCACTCCCAGTAAACGCTTGGGCATGACTAGCACACTCTTACTCTGCCCGATCACACACTTGGTCAACCCTAGCACAATCTGGTCACTCTGATCACACTCGTGCCATCACCTAATACACTCTTGGGCACCCCTAGTACACACTTCTGTAACCCTTGCACATGCTTGGGCACCCCTAGCAAACTGCTGCCATTCCCTAGCTCACTCCTGGGCATCCCTATCACATTCTTGGGCACTCTTAGCACACTCCTCTTCACCCCTATCACACTCTGGGTACACCCAGCTCACACATGGGTGCGCCTAGAATATTCTTGGGCACCCCAGCACACACTTGGGTATGTCTAGCACACACTTGTGAACCCGTAGTGCACTTTTATCATTCTCTATCACACTCTTGCACAACCCTATTACACTGTTGAACAATACTAGCACAATGTGGGCACTCCTAGCACACACTTGTCGTCCCCTAACACACACACGGGCACATTCTAGGCACACCGAGCAGATCGTTGGCCAGCTCTAACCACACTTGGGTACCCCTAGAACACTTTTGGGCACTCCAATACTCTCTTGGATACCCCTATAACACTCTTGCCATCTCCCATCGCACTCTTAGGCACATTTAGAACAGTCTTGGGCACAACTATCACACCCTTCATTACCCCTATCACACACTGGTCTGTCCTAGCATGCCCTTGGGGACCCCTATCACACACTTGAACAAGACTAGGACAATATGGACATTCCTAGCAAACACTTGCCATCCCCTAACTCACACTTGAGCACACCTAATGCACTCTAGGCACACCGAGAAGCTCCTTGGCCACCTGTAACACCCACTTGGGTACCCCAAGAACAATTTTGGGCACCCCAGCACTCTCTTGGACACATCTTGTACACTCTTGCCACTCCCTATCACACTCTTGAGCACACCCATCACATTCTAGGGCACACTTATCACACTCTCTTGCACGCCTATCACACTCTGGGCATGCCTAGCACTCAGTTGGTCACCTCTAGCACATACTTGGGCACGCCTAGCACGCTCTTGGGCTCCTGTGGCATACTTTTGTTATTCTCTAGCACACACTTGGACAACCCTATCACAGTCTGGGTACAGTGAGCATTCTCTTTGTTACCTCTATCGCCCACTGGGCGCACCTAGCATGATCATGTGCACCCCAGCACACTCTTGGACACCACAGGCACACACTTGCCATCCCCAAGTACACTGGTGGGCACACCTAGTACATTCTTCGGCACAACTACCACCCTCTTGGGCACCCATAGCACACTCTAGGCAGAACAAAAACACATTTGGGCACCCCTAGCCCACACTTGAACACACCTATCACACTCATGGGCAGCCCTATAACAGGTTTGTGCACCGATAGCGCAATTTGCACATCCCTATTGACATCCACTTTCACATACTTGGGAACCCCTGGCTCACCATTCCCACCTCCTAGCACATGTTTGGACACACCTAGCACACTCTGGGCATCCCTAGCACACTCTGGGCATCCTGATCTCACTCTGGGCATCCCTATAACACACTTGGGCACCCCCTAGTACACCCTTCAACACCACTAATAGACATTTGGGCACCCCTAACACAACCATGCTCACTCCTGGCACACACTTGGGCAACTGTAGCACACTTTTTCCTGCTCTATCATACTCTTGGATACGTCTAGCATCCTCTGGGCACACTGAGCATACTCTTTTCACCTCTACCACACACTGGTCATCCCTGTCACACTTTAGTGCACTCCATCACTCTCTTGGACACCACTATCACATGCTTGGGCAATGCTAGCAGAATCTGGGCACTCCTAGCACACACTTGCCATCACATATTACACTCTGGACACCCCTATTGCCCTCTTGGGCATGCTTATCGCACTCTTGAACAATTCTAGCACAATCTGGGCACCCCTATCACACACTTGCCTTCACCTAGCATGCAGTTGGGCACATCTAATACTCACTGGGCACCCCACGTACCCCCTTCTGCATCTCGAGTACACACTTGGGCACCCCCGAACATTTTTGGGCACTCCAGTACTCTCTTGGACACCCCTATAGCACTCCTGTCATCTCCTAGATCACTGAGCACACTTTTTGGCACCTCTAGCATAAACTGGGCACCCTTTCACACTTTTGTGCACCCCATTACTGTCTTGGACACTACTATCACATGGTTGGGCAATGCTAGCAGAATCTGGACACTCCTGGTACACATTTGCCATCAACTATCACACTGTTGGGCACTCCTAGATTCTTCTACAACCCTATCACATACTTGGGCACTCCTATCACTCTGCTGCCATACCCTAGCTCACTGTTGCACACCAGTGGCACATTTTTGGGCACACCAATCACTCTCTGCGCTCAACAAGCACACATTTGGGCAACCCTAGACACCACTTTATCACCCCTGGAACATACTTGGATACCCTAGCACACTCCTGCCATCCCCTAGCACTTATTTAGGCACCTCTATGACACTCTAAGCACCCCTATCATTCACTTGGGCACCCCATTACTCACTTGGGCACCACTATTACACACTTGGGCATCCCTAGTACACGCATGGGTACAACTAGCCCATAGAACACTTTTGGGCACATTAGCATTCTTTTGGACATGTCTATCACCTTCTTGACATCCCATAGCCCACAATTGGGCACACTGAACACTTGCTCTGGCATATCTATCACACCGTTGTGCACACCAGCACACTCTTGGACACCACTGGCACACTCTAGCCATCTCCGAATGCACTCTTGGGCACCGCAGAACATGCTTTGTCACCCCTATCACACACTGGGCACACCAGGCTCACTCCTGAGCATTCCTAGTACACTCTTGTGCATCCCATCTCTCACTTGGGCACATCTATCACACTCTTGGGCAACCCAAGCATATTCTGGGCACTCCTAGCACACAGTTGCCATCACCTAGTACACTTTTGGGTACCTCTACTACACACCTGGGCACCCCAGCACCTTCTTGGGATCACCTAGCACTCTCTGGACACACTGAGCACATATTTGGACAAACCAGCTCACTCTTGGGCATCCTAGCAGACACTTGGACACACTAGCACACGGTTGCCATCCCCTAGCACATGTTTGGTCACTTCTATCACATGCTTGAACACCCCAAGAACACTTCTGGGAATCCCCATCACTCTCTTGGAAATACCTAGCACACTCTTGCCATCCCCTAACATGCTCTTGGGCACCCCTAGAGCCCTCTTGGGCACATCTAAAATATTTTTGGACACACCTAGAAGGTTCTTGGGCAGCCCTAGCATGCTCTTGGGTACTGTTATCACACACCTGCTCACACCTAGCACACTTTGTGCACTCCGATCACACATTTGGGCAAGCTAGCCCACACTTGGGCACCATTAGCAGTCACTTGCAATCCCCTGGGACATGTTTGGTAAATCCTATCACACTCTTGGGCACCCCTTTCACACTCCTGCCATCCCCTAGCACACTCTTCTCTTACTTCTAGTATGCTCTTGTCATACCTAGAGCACTCTTGGGAACCCCTAGCGTGCTCTTGGTCACCCCTAGCACTCACATGCTCACACCTAGCACTCACATGCTCACACCTAGCACTCACATGCTCACACCTAGCACACTGTTGGGCACCTGTAGCACACTTGTCATTCTCTAGCATACTTTTGACAGACCTAGCACACTCTGGGCACCCCTTTCACACTCTTGAGCACCCTAGAACATTCTGGGAAACACTTTTGCACATCCCTAATACATTCTTGGGAATCTCTAGCTCACTCTTTAGTACCCCAGCATGCTCTTGGGCACCCCTTGCACACACTTACTCACTCCTAGCACACTCACGGGCACTTGTGGCACATCCTTGGCATCCTCAAGCACACTCTTGGGCAGACCTTGTATATTGGGCAAACTAAGCTCTCTCTTTGGCAACTGTAGCACACACTGGGCTCCCCTAACACACTCTTGTGCACCCCAGCACTCTCCTGGACACCACTGTCACACTCTTACCATCCCTGAGTACACTCTTGGGCATCCCAATACACTCTTCGGCTCCCCTATTACACTATGGACACCGCATTAGCACTCGTGGGCACCACGAGTACACTCTTGGACACCCCCGCTACACACCTGGGCACACCTACCATACTGATGGGCAACCCTAGAACATTCTGGACACTCCTGGTACACACTTGGACAGCCCTTGCACCTTCTTGGGCACATATATTTGGGCAAACTAGCCCACTCTTGGGTGCGCAGTGGCTAGCACCGCCGCCTCACAGCTCCAGCAACCCAGGTTCAGTTCTGGGTACTGCCTGTGTGGAGTTTGCAAGTTCTCCCTGTGACCTTGTGGGTTTTCTCCAGGTGCTCCAGTGTCCTCCCACATGCCAAAGACTTGCGGGTTGATAGGTAATTTGGCCATTGCCAAAAGAAAAATGCCCCTAGTGGTCGGTAGTAGGAGAATTGAGGGAAGGTGGGATGTGAGAGGGAAAAATGGGATTAATGTAGGATTAGTATAAATGGGTGGTTGATGGTTGGCGTGGGCTGAAGGGCCTGTTTCCGTGATGTATCTCTAATTGGATGCTGTGTGGGGTATCATAGCTGCCAAGCTGCAGGGCCCATAGAAATGTCATGGCAACAAGGGCAAATGAGCAAGGTTATAAAGATAGAATTATCATAAGAAAAGTTAGAAATGTTTTCACACAGACAGTTATTAGAACATGGAGCGTTATTGAAGCAGAGACTATAACATCTTGTAAATGGAACATAGGCACTGGAGTAGGCCATTCAGCCACTTGAGCCTGTTCTGTCATTCAATCAGATAATGGCTGATTTGTATCTTAACTCCATCTACCCACACCTTGGTTCCGTAACCCTTAACACCCTTACCTAACAAAAACTTTCAATCACAGTTCTGAAATCTTCAATTAACCTAGCTTCAACAGTGGGGGAGGTGGTTACAGATTTCCAATACCCTTTGTGTTAAGAAATGTTTCCTAACATCACCCCTGAAAGGCCTGGATCCAATTTTAAGACTATGCCCCCTTGTGTTGAAGTCCCCAATCAGAGAAAATATTTTCTCTCTATCCTATCAAATCCTTTAATCATCTTAAACACCTCAATTAGATCACCTCTTAATTCAAGAGAATACAAGCCCAGTGTATGCAACCTGTCCTGCACCCCCTAAAAAGCCAATATGTTTTTCTTGAGATGCGGTATCCAGAACTGAACACAGTATCCAAATGAGATCTAATCAGAGCTGTAACATATCTTCCACCTTTTGTATCCAGCCCACAAGATAAATGCTAACATTTCATTAGATTTTTAAATTATTTTTGTACCTGCCCATCAGCATTTAATTATTTCTGCACTTGGACCCCTAAATCTCTCTGCTCCTCCACTCTTGCTAGCTTCTTGCCAATTAGAAAATACTCTGATCTATCTTTCTTAGGTCCAAAGTGGATAACCTCATATTTTTCTACATTAAACTGTATCTGCTGCAGTTTTGCCCACTCATTTAATCTAGCAATGTCCCTTTGTAACGTTCTACTCTCATCTACAATGCTTACTGTGCTATTTAATTTAGCACGTCAGCAAACTTAGACATACAACTCTCTATTTCTTAACTTATAAATATAATGAATAGTTCAGGCCGCAGGACAGATCCCTGAGGTTCACCATTAGTTGCCACCTGCCAATTTGAGTGCATACCCATTATCCTTATGCTCTGCCTCCTAGCTCTTGACTAATTCCAACAGGTTGCCTCCAATTCCATACACTCTTATTTTTCTTAACCATCCCTTATGTGATACTTTGTTGAATGCCTTCTGGAAGTCCAGATAAACAACATCCATGGATATTCTCTTAAATACCACATTAGTTACCTCCTCAAAAAATTCAACTAAGTTTGTTGGACATGATTTTCCCATTAGAAATCTATGGTGCCTTTCTCTGAACAGTTTATATTTGGTCAAGTGATCGGTCACTCTGTCCCCCATGACAGAGTCTAGTAACTTCTCCACAACAGACATTAAACCAATAGTCCTATAATTTCCTCATTTATCTCTCCTACACTTCTTAAATAATGCAGTGACATTGGCAGTTTTCCAATCCCAGGGGATGATTCCTGAAACAAGAGTGTTTTGGAAGTTCATGACTAATGCATCAATTTCTTCACCTGCTTCTTTTAAAACACTTGGGTGGATACCCTGAAGTCCTGGAAATTTGTTTATCTTTAGTCTCATTATTTTCTCCATGATCTTTTTTTTAACTTATCTTGAACCTAATTCCTGTCCTTGATTTATTTTTAGTTTTGTTCCTATCTCTAGTACTTCATTCTCATCCTCTACTGTGAAGCCCTATACAGAGTAACTATTTAGTAAGTGCCATTTCCTGATTTCCAATTACAATATTACCTGTATCTGTCTTTAATGAGCACACATTACTCTTAGTTACCCACTTCCTCTTAATTGTTTTGTAATAACCTTTAGTGTTGTCCTTGATATCCTTCACAGTTGTTTTTTTTTCTTTTTGGAGCTCTTACTACTCCCTTTGTATTCCTTTGCTGTTTTTTATAATCTCTCCCAGTCTGTGGGATCTCTACTGTCCTTTGCTTTTGTATATGCCCGTTTAGTTTGATACTGTCTATCTTTCCCTTGTTGATCAAGGTTGTTTAATTACACAAATAGATCTCTTGCCCTTTAGGGGTATGTACAGGTCTTGTATTCTACCACATACTTTTGTTTAACATCTCCCATTGTTCACCTGTAGTTTTATCCATTAATAGTCCTGCCCAGTTTACTGTGGTGAATTCCTACCTCATTCCTCCAAAGTCCACTTTACCTAAAATTAAAATCTTAGTTCATGGCTTACCCTTCTCCCTCGCAAACCTAATATTGAATTCAATCATGTTATGGTCACTGTTAGCTAAGTATTCCCTTACCATTAGATTGTTGACTAATTCAGGTTTATTACTCATCACTACGTGTAAGATGACCCGTTCATTTGTTGGCGAAAGAACATATTGTTCAAGAAAACTGTCGATGCAGCTTTGCCATTTGGACTCAAGATGTTCTGTTTCTCTGATTCTAGGTTAAAGTTAAAGTCTTCTCTTAGAACTACTATGTTTTTGCAATTCCTCTGATTTCTATGTTTATGTATCCTGCTCTTTATCACTGTGATCTGGTGGTCTATAAACAATTTACACCAAAGTCTTACATCCTTCGTTATTCCTCAGTTATCTACCCACAGTCTTTGTACTGTCTGTTCACCCTTACTGATATCCACTTTTTCTAATGCTGTAATAATGTCCCTTGTCAAAATTACTGCTCCTCCTCCTTTACCAATTTCCCTGGTATTTCTAAAAACCTTATAGCCTGGAAGATTTATCTCCCAGTCATGCCCAGCTTGTAGCCAGGTCTCAGTGATGGCCACTGTGTCATACCCTTTAAGCTGAATTTGCACTTCTAATTCATTTGTTTCATTTCTTCTGCTACCTGTGTTAAAGCATAAAACTTGCAATAGACCCTGTCCTGCTCTTATGCCCTGATATTTTAACATATGTTTCAACTCCTCAAACTCTGAGTTTTTTTTAATCACTCATCTTTTAACTTGATCAGTTATTTTGTTACTATTTCCCATTTTTTCTGATCCTTTAGCATTTATATTATCTTTAACACTATTTATGACCCGGATTTCGCTCTCATCCTTTTTTTAATCCTTAGGCTATTTTTATTTCTATTTGAGTCCTTTGCCCCTCCTTTTTATTGGTTTAAAGTCCTTTCTACAGCCCTATTTCTCCTTTCCACTATGACATTGGTCCAAGCCCGGGTGAGGAACAGCCCAGTCCAATGGTACAGCTCTTTTCTGCCCCAGTACTGATGCCAGTGTTGAATGACATGGAACCTCTCTTTGTTACACCAAAACATTTAGCCACGTGTTAGCTTTTCTAATTTGTTTGCCCCATGCCAATATTCAGGGAATTGGTTAAGTATTTGAAAAGGGAGAATATAGAATACAGAAAGAGAGGAGGGAAATGGGGTGAGAATAGATAGGCTCAGTTGAAGGACCAGTGATACAAAAGCAATAGTCCCAATATGCCATCATTTCTATAATACTATTCTGGAGTTGGGCTCAATTTACCATTGAGGGACAGGGGAAGCATCTGTTTGAGGTGAAGGAAGGTTCCACATTTTATTTCACAGACATCAACCAAGTGAGGGATGATTCTCCTAAGTTACTGCCTGACTCTTCAAAGCAACCCAATAATATCAATTTATTTTCTAACATACATTATTTAATTGTGAGAGATGCTTCCACTGTCCCAGCTGCTCATGAACCATTCCATTCTCTGCACTATTACTCTCTACTTGTACTTATTCCAATAACCTTCAGTCCCATTCTTAACTTGACATCTATTCAACTTATGTTCAAAGGTTTATAATCAGCTGCTACCCAAGGCTTGTGATTTTTTTTCTTAAATCACTCAGAAGCTGGGTCTTCATTGCCCGTAGGGGCTTGAACTGGACTTGCACAGAAGTGGCCAGTAAGTCAGCGGAGTATTTTTTCTAGGTGCTGGTCCATGCTTACATGCGTTTTGTGCCAAATTTGGCATTGAGCCCCATCTGTACATAACCATCGGGCTATGGATACCGATTGAGCATCTCAATGCAACTCATTAGTTTGGAGATCACCAATTTGAGGCAGATTTAAACAAAAAACACCTTTCCTTCAATGGCCAGCAGTGGTCCCTTTAAGGACCATGGGTTCGGCCATCAAAGACATGCACCATTCAGTTTTTGCCCAATTTGGCATTGGGGTCTTGAGATAAGATTGAGACCTCTGATTAATGTAATCAAGGAGCCTAACATCAGTTTTAAGCAGGCAACACTTGGGCACACAGAAGTTAAGATCTGGCGGCTGGCACATATCCTGGTGGAGGGAAATGGGCGAGGAGTACCATCACCCAAAACTTGTACCCAGAAATCAGATGCAGGACAAACCAATTTCTACCCCTCGGACTTGGGCAGAGAATGGTGCCGCATAATGCAAGTATGGAGATTCATGGGATGGGTTGCAGAATCTCACCCTGTGTCAAACTGCAAAATCTTTGGCCTGCTCTACCTCACTGTCGGCATACAAAGTGATTGTTTAAACTTGTCCAAATGAAACAATAATCAAGTTGGAAAATACAGTAAAATAAAATATACTCAGAATCACAGAACTGTTACAGTGCAGAAGGAGGCCATTCGGCCCATCGTGTCCACACTGGCTCTCAGAAAGAGCAATTCCCTCAGTTCCATTGCCCTACCTTCTCCCCATAACACTGCACGTTCTTCCTTTACTTATAACTGTCCAATTTTCTTTTGAATGCTTCAATTGAACCTGCCTCCACCATACTCTCAGGCAGCGCATTCCAGACCTTAACCACTCACTGCGTCAACATTTTTTTCCTCATGTTACTTTTGCTTCTCTTAACAAATACTTTAAATCTGTGCCCTCTCTTTCTTGATCCTTTCACGAGTGGGAACAGTTGCTCTCTATCTACTCTGTCCAGACCTCTCACGATTTTGAATACCTCTATCAAATCACTTCTCAGCCTTCTCTTCTCCAAGGAAAACAGTCCTAACTTGTCCAATCTATCTTCATAACTGAAATTCTTCATCCCTGGAACCATTCTCATGAATCTCTTCTGTACTCTCTCCAATGCCCTCACATCTTTCCTCATGTGTGGCGCCCAGAACTGGACAGAGTACTCCAGCTGAGGCCATACTAGTGTCTTATACAAGTTCAACATAACTTCCTTGCTCTTGTACTCTATGCCCCTACTAATAAAGCCCAGGACACTGTATGCATTGTTAACCACTCTCTCAACCTGTCCTGCGACCTTCAATGACTTATGCACATATACACCTAGGTCCCTCTGCTCCTGCACCCACTTTAGAATTGTACCTTTTATTCCATATTGTCTTTCCATGCTCTTCCTCCCAAAATGAATCACTTCACATTTCTCTGCATTGAACTTCATTTGCCACCTGTCTGCCCATTCCACCAACTTGTTTATGTCCTTTTGAAGTTCTGCACTGTCCTCCTTACAGTTCACAATGCTTCCAAGTTTTGTATCATCTGCAAACTTTGAAATTGTGCCAAAGTCTAGGTCATTAATATATATCAGGAAAAGCAAGGGTCCCAACACTGATCCCTGAGGAACTCCACTACAAACATTCCTCCAGCCCGAAAAACATCCAATAACCACTACTCTTTGCTTCCTGTCACTTAGCCAATTTTGCATCCATGTTGCTACCGTCTCTTTTATTCCATGAGCTATATGTTTGCTCACAGGTCTGTTGTGCATCCAATGGCTTTTGAAAGTCCATGTACATCACATCAACAGCATTGCCCTCATCAACCCTCTCTGTTACCTCCTCAAATAAATCCAGCAAGTCAGTTAAACATGATTTTTCCTTAAGAAATCCATGCTGGCTTTCCTTTATTAACTCACATTTGTCCATGTGATAATTGATTTTGTCCCGAATTATTTTTTCTAGAGGTTTTTCCACCACCAAAGTTAAACTGACTGGCCTGTAGTTGCTGGGCTTATTTTCACACCCTTTTTTGAACAAGAGTGTAATGTTCACAATTCTCCAGTCCTCTGGCACCACACCCAAGTCTATGGAAGACTGAAAAATTATGGCCAGTGACTCTGCGATTTCAACCCTCACTTCCCTCAGTATCCTTGAATGCATCTCATTTGGTCCTCGTGTTTTATCCACTTTAAGTACAGACAGCCTATCTAATACTTCCTCTTTATCAATTTTAAACCCCTCTAGTGGCTGACTTACCTCCTCTTTCAACATTGTCTGGGCTGCATCTTCTTCCTTGATAAAGACAGATGCAAAGTATTCATTTCATAACTCAGCTATGCCCTCTGCCTCCATGTGTAAATCCCCTTTCTGGTCCATAATCAGCCCCACTCCTCTTTTTACCACCTTTTTACTATTTATATGCCTATAGAAAACTTTGGGATTTCCTTTAATGCCGGTCTCTTTTCATGCTCTCTCTTTGTTTCTCTTATTTGCTTTTTCATTTCCCCTCTGGACCTTCTATATTCACCCTGGATCTCAATGGTATTTTCTACCTGGCATCTGTCATAATCACTCTTTTTCTTCTTTATCTTAATTACTACCTCTTTTGTCATCCAGGGAGCTCTGGATTTGTTTGCCCCTTCGAGGGAACATAGCTTTATTGTGCCCCAACTGTCTCTACTTTGAATGTAGCCCATTGTCCATCTACCAGTTTTCCTGCCAGCTTTTGACTCCAATTTATTAGCCCTACCTCTTTTGTTACCCCATTGAAGTTGGCCTTCTCCCAGTTAATTATTCTTACCCTGGATTACTCTTTGTCCTTTTCCACAGTCAGCGTAAACCTTATGATACAATCTTCACTATCCTCTAAATGTTCTACTACTGATTCTTGATCCACTTGACCCACCTCATTCCCAAGAACCAGGTCCAGCAGTGCCTCCTTTCTTGTTGGACTAGCAACATACTGTTGTAGAAAATATTCTTGAACACACTCCAGAAGCTCTTGCCCCTCATTGCCCTTTACTATAATCCTAGTCTATGTTTGGATAAATACTCCTGATCAACCAAAAATAAGCCTGGATGGAACAAACCCACCATAGTTTTAATTCTGATAATTGTATTTACAAAACAAATTACCAATTATGTCATTACATAATAAATCATTAGCGCAGAACAGAAGTTTAGTGCAGACTGCTGTCTAATTTCCCATACTTGCATAAATTATCCTGTTGCATCAGGATTAAATTACTTGATGAGCTTGCTGTTTCAACTCTAAATTAGCGTTCAAGTTCAAACTGAGAGTCCCAGAATAATGATCAGTGGTTTGATACAGCAGCAAATGCAAAGTTGTGCGATCCTAATAAATGCAGTTTGCTCCTGTACTCACTGGGAGGGTCACCTTCTGGTGACTGAAGTAGCTCAAGTTAGCTGGCCCGTCACCTGGGTGGAGCTTCACTTGTCGATATTGAGCAGCCTTCTGCTTTGCAAGCAAATCAAGCAGATGTCTCTGAAATGTGTTGCTGGCTGGTATGGTGGGTGCTGCCTCTCTATATGCCTATAAGAGGGAGCTAGGCCAGTTCTTCACTGGGGCAGGGATCTTACCCTGCAGAAGGCAAGGGTATCATCAGATAACAAACACATGGTCCATGTGATTTCCTGCACTGCTTTCAATCACATAAAGGAGTCGGAGAGGAATTTTCCAGAGTTTATTTTCACTTATTTTAACAGTTCTCTCTCTTCAGATGTTGTCCCTCTCCCCTCTAAACCTGCCGTCATCACCCCTTTCCTCAAAAAAAACTCTTGACCCCCACTGTCTTTGCAAACTACCGCCCCATCTCAAACCTCCCTTTCTTCTCCAAAGTCTTTGAACATGCTGTTGCCTCCCAAATTCATGCCCATCATTCCCAGAACTCCATTGTTTGAATCCCTCCAATCAGGTTTCTGCCCTGCCGCAGTTCCGAAATGACTCTTACCAAAGTCACAAATGACATCCTACATGACTATGACAAACATAAATTTTCCCTCTGCATCGTTCCCGACCTGTCTGCAGCCTTTGACACAGTTGAGCGAACCATTCTCCTCCAACACCTCTCATCTGTCATCCAGCTGGGTGGGACTGCTCTCACCTGGTTCCATTCTTATCTATCTAACCATAGCAGGGCATCACTTGCAATGGCTTCTCTTCCCACTCCTGCATCATTGCCTCTGGAATCTCCCAAAGATCTATCCTTGGTCCCCTCCTACTTCTCATCTACATGCTGCCCCTCAGACATCATCCGAAAGAACAGCATTGGTTTTCACATGTACGCTGACAATACACACCTTTACCTCACCACTGCCTCTCTCAACTCCTCCACTGCTGCTAAATTATCAGACTACTTATCCAACTTCCAGTACTGGATGAGCAGAAATTTCCTCCAATTAAATAGTGGGAAGACTGAAGCCATTGGGCTGAATATTCTGACCAGGACGAGGCTGCTGGGCTGAAATGGTGGCGGGGTCCTGCCTCCAGCTGGAGCCCATTCCTCCAGAGCGATTCTACAGCACCAGGCCAATTAACAGCTATCGCTGGGATCCGCATCCCTTTAAAGACGGGAATCCCGCCTCCAAGAGCAGCCGGCCAATCGCAGGGCCGGAAGCTCAGTAATGTGGGCAACACTACCAGGAGCAGTGACCACTGCCAGTATTACAAGAGGGCTTGGCCCCAGGCCCAGCACTGGAGCCCAGATTCAAGGTAGGTGAGGCGGGGTCACCGGGGCCAGACCGGCAGGCCCTGGCGTTAATGAGAGGGGAAGGAGGGTGGGCGTTTAGTGCAGGGGAAGGGGGTTTTAAGAGGGTAGACATCTTCCTGACAGGGGCCCTCCATGGGCCACAGATTGGCCAAGGAGGAGGACCCTCCACCCCCAAGCCCGCAGGGAGGGCACGTCGTTTTACTGGGTGACCTCCCCTGTGGTGGAGACTCCACAGCCGCTGGTTGAATCCCAGGAAGAGGCCCTTAAGTGGCCACTTAAAGGCCTCTATTGGCCTTTGGGCGGGAAGACCATCATCAGCCTATTCCGCCTCCGACAGAATTGCATTACGATGGGGGAAATGGGCCCTCCGCTTCCCACCTCCTGTCACAATTCTGTGGGCTTCCCTGCCTCCAAACCTGCCTCAAGGGGGCCCATAAATTCAGCCCATTGTTTTCGGTCCCCACTGTAAACTCCATTTCATAGCTACTGACTCCATCCCTCTCCCTGGCAACAATCTGAGACTAAACCAGTCCTCACAATCTTGGTGTCACATTTGAACCCAAGATGAGTTTCCGACCACATATTTGCACCGTCACTAAGACGACCAATTTCCACCTCCATAACATCGCCCGACTTCACCCCTGTCTCAGTTCATCTGCTGCTGAAACCCTCATTCATGCCTTTGTTACCCTAAGATTTGACTATTCCAGTGCACTCCTGGTTGATCTCCCACATTCTACTCTCCGTAAACGTGAGGTCATCCAAAACTCTGCTGCCTGCGTCTTAACTCACACCAAGTCCCTTTCACCTATCACTCCTGTGTTCATAAGAACATAAGAAACAGGAGCAGGAGTATGTCATTCAGCCCTCGAACCTGCTGCGCTGACTTACATTAGCTCCTGGTCAAGAAACATGTTGATTTTAAAATTCCCAACCTTGTTTTTAAATCTCTGCATGGCCTCAGTCCTCTCTATCTCTATAATCTCTTCCAGCCCCACAATCCACCGAGACATCTGCGCTCATCTAATTCTGGTCTCTTGATCATCCTTGATTTTAATCGCTCCACCTGAGGTGCCCTGCTTTCAGTTGCTTAAGGCCCTAAGCTCTGGAATTCCCTCCCTGAACCTCTCCACCTCTCTACCTCATTTTCCTCCTTTAATACACTCCTTAAAACATACTTCTTTGACCAAGCTTTGGTCATCTGACCTAATATCTCTTTTTGTGGCTTGGTATCATATTTTGTTTTATATTACTCCTGTGAAGCGCCTTTATTATGATAAAGATGCTATATAAATATAAGTTGTTGTGGCTGGCCTTGGGTTTTTTCTCTGGCTTTTTGCCTCTCCCAGACGGATGTGTTTGGGAAGGGGGAGGCGGGAGTTGGGTGGTGGAAAGTGCAAACGTTTAGTCATGTTGCTCCCCCCATTATGACTGTGGGGCAAGCTTGATAGACCAGCTGGTGTTTTCCTGCCAGTCAGTTTTGCACATTCATATGCTTTCAGCAATTCACAAGTCACGTGAGGAAAAGCCCAGGGATGAGCCTACATTCATTCCGGTGTGAGAGGATGCAGAGCGTGCCAATATATGAGGAGCCACAGTGAGTTGGTAACAGAACATTCAACAATTCTGCCTTTTCCTTTGGTGGTCACCAGGTTACAACTCCAGGTAATTGGGGGCCGTAGGCTGCATTGCTAATGTGGTACCATGCTGTGCACTTACTGTTTTATCCATGCATTGTACTGGCAATCATTCTCTTTGAGTGAGCACAGTTTCAGCAATCCTACCTTGGCATCTGTTCTTAGTCTAGAGAACTTTCTCATTAAGAGAAAAGTGGATAAACATTTGAAGTAAAGGAAGTTATAGGGCATGTTCTAGCAAAGACCCAGCATGGGCACAGTGGGCCAAATGGCTTCAGTTTGTTCCCATGAGCTATGGGTGTGTAGTAGACTGCATTTAATATCTCCAGTCATGCTCAGTGCCTAGTGGCTGGATGAGGAACTTCTTCATAGAATCAAAGAATTCCACATTCCTCTCCTGCCAGACACAGCCAGACATTCTCTGGTGAAGGGGGCAGTTCTCCCACTTGCTCCACCTATCAGAGCAGTCAGGCTCCAATCAGAGTGAACAGAAACACTTTCCATGTAGCAGCCATTTAAGAGCTGCTGGACTCTTCATTTCCCATGTACCTGTTGCCATGGTGCTCCCTGCACCCCATGGAAAGACAGTTGACGTATATTTAAATAAGATGACTGCACTGAATCTTGTGAAGTTGACAGGTCACTCTAACAGCACAGATGAAAACCATGATCACTGTCACTTTCTCCTCGATCGTCTGCAATAGTGGTTCTCCCGCTTTCTTTTTACTCCCACTGATTCTCTCTCATCCTCCATTTTTGTCTTTGCCCTTCTTTGCTCGATCTTATTTTATGGCTTAATTTCTCACTTTTTTTAACTCTTTCACTTCTCATTATTTTGTACTGTCACTTCTCGCTCTCTTTCACTTAGTCCTTTGCTGTTCATTCTCGCTCTCACTTCTTGCTCTCTCAGTTCTCGATCTCTCTCACCTCTCTTAGGGCGGCACAGTGGCGCAGTGGTTAGCACCGCAGCCTCACAGCTCCAGCGACCCGGGTTCAATTCTGGGTACTGCCTGTGTGGAGTTTGCAAGTTCTCCCTGTGTCTGCGTGGGTTTTCTCCGGGTGCTCCGGTTTCCTCCCACAAGCCAAAAGACTTGCAGGTTGGTAGGTAAATTGGCCATTATAAATTGCCACTAGTATAGGTAGGTGGTAGGGAAATATAGGGACAGGTGGGGATGTGGTAGGAATATGGGATTAGTGTAGGATTAGTATAAATGGGTGGTTGATGGTCGGCACAGACCCGGTGGGCCAAAGGGCCTGTTTCAGTGCTGTATCTCTAAATGCTAAACACTCTCGCTCTTTCTCACCTCTTGCTCTAACTCAATTCTCACTTTCTCCTCTTGCTCTCTTTCTCTTCTCACTTTCTCGCTCCCTCATTTCTCACACTCTTTCTCTTTTCTCATGCTTTCTCTCACCTCTCGCTCTCTCTCACCTCACACTCTCTCTCCTTTCAACACTCTCTCACTTCTCACTCTCTTTCTCTTCCTGCTCTCATTCCTCTTGCTCTTCCTCACCTCTCACTCTCATCCTCGCTCTCTCCCTTCTTACTATCTTGCTCTCTCTTCTCAATCTCTCTCACTTCTCACTCTCTTTCATACTCATTTACCTCTTTCTTTCCTCCTCTTTTTATTCCTTCCCATCCCTCATGCTCTACCAGTCTGGGAAGCATTTGAACTGGGTGGATGATTAGGTAACCTGCTGGTCTGGGAAGCACTGCTGTTGAATAGGTTGGTGTCATGCTCAATAAAGACATATCAGATTCCTATTTTTAAGATACAAACTTTTTTAATGTGGACTCTTTGAAATTGACTTTTCCTTTTAAAATGGGCAGTTTAGTTTAGAAATACAGCACTGAAACAGGCCCTTCAGCCCACCGAGTGACGACCATCAACCATCCATTTATACTAATCCTACACTAATCCCATATTCCTACCACTTCCCCACCTGTCCCTATATATTTCCCTACAACCTACCTATACGAGGGGCAATTTATAATGGCCAATTTACCTACCAACCTGCATGTTTGTTGGCTTGTGGGAGGAAACCAGAGTACCCGGAGAAAACCCACGCAGACACAGGGAGAACTTGCAAACTCCACACAGGCAGTACCCAGAATTGAACCCGGGTCACTGGAGCTGTGAGGCTGCGATGCTAACCACTGTGCCACTGTGCCGCCGTGGTGAAAGTGTGGTGAAAGATGGCCGGCGAAGGTCAGATGACCAGACCTGTGTATTCAAACATTGCCTCGCTGCCTCGAATAGATAAAAGGATACATTCCAGACTAACAGGAACAAATTTGCAAGGAGATTACAGAGAGGTGCAAAAGTTATAAGGTAGTTATAATGGGGGACTTTAATTATCCAAACATAGACTGGGATAATAGTAGTGTAAAGGGCAGTGAGGGGCAAGAGTTCCTAGAGTATTCAGTAAATTTTCCATAACAGTATGTTGCTCGTCCAACGAGAAAGTAGGCACTGCTGGACCTGGTTCTTGGGAATGTGGTGGGCCAGGTGGATCACGTATCAGTCGGAGAGTATTTAGAGGATAGTGATCATTGTATCATAAGGTTTAGGCTGACTATGGAAAAGGACAAAGAGCAATCCAGAGTAAGAATAATTAACTGGGAGAAGGCCAACTTCAATGGGGTAAGAATGGAGCCGGGGCAAATAAATTGGAGTCAAAAGCTGGCAGGAAAACTGACAGATGAACAATGGACTACCTTCAAAGAAGATATAGTTGGGGCACAGTCGAGGTTTGTTCCCTCGAAGGGGAAAAGTAAGGCAAACAAATCCAGAGCTCCCTGGATAACAAAAGAGATAAAGATTAAGAAAAGAAGAAAAAGTGTGCTTATGACAGATGCCAGGTAGAAAATACTGTTGAGAACCAGGCTGAATACAGAAGGTCCAGAGGGGAAGTGAAAAGGAAAATAAGAGAAGCAAAGCGAGGGTATGAAAAGAGACTGGCAGCTAGCATTAAGAGAAATCCCAAAGTTGTCTATCGGCATATAAATAGTAAAAAGGTAGTAAAAGTAGGAGTGTGGCCGATTAGGAACTAGAAAGGGGATTTACACATGGAAGCAGAGGGCATAGCTGAGGTATTAAATGAATACTTTGCATCTGTCTTTATCAAGAAAGAAGATGCAACCAAGGCAATGTTGAAAGAGGAGGTTAGTCAGACACTAGAGGGGTTTAAAATTGATAAAGAGGAAGTATTAGATAGGTTGTCTGTACTTAAAATGGATAAGACACCAGGAACAGATGAGATGCATCCAAGGATACTGAGGGAATGTGAGGGTGGAAACCACAGAGACACTGGCCATAATTTTTCAGTCTTCCATAGTCTCGGGGGTGGTGCCAGAGGGCTGGAGAATTGCAGATGTTGCACTCTTGTTCAAAAAAGGGTGTAAAAATAAGCCCAGCAATGATAGGCTGGTCAGTTTAACTGCGGTGGTAGGAAAACTTCTAGAAAAAATAATTCGGGATTAAATCAATAGTCACATGGACAAATGTGAGTTAAATAAGGAAAGCCAGCATGGAAATCTTAAGGGAAAATCATGTTTAACTAATTTGCTGGAGTTTTTTGATTAGGTAACAGAGAGGATAATGCTGTTGATGTGGTGTACATGGACTTTCAAAATGCATTTGATACAGTACCCCACAACAGACTTGTGAGCAAACTCGTAGCTCATGGAATAAAAGGGATGGTAGCAACATGGATACGAAATTGGTTGAGTGACAGGAAGCAAAGTGTAGGGGTTAATGGATGTTTTTCGGGCTGGAGGAAGGTTTGTAGTGGAGTTCCTCAGGGATCAGTGTTGGGACCCTTGCTTTTCCTGATATATATTAATGACCTAGACCATAGTGTACAGGGCACAATTTCAGAGTTTGCAGATGATACAAAACTTGGAAACATTGTGAACTATGAGGTAGATAGTATAGAACTTCAAAAGGACATAGACAAGTTGGTGGAATGGGCAGACAGGTGGCAGATGAGGTTCAATGCAGAGAAATGTGAAGTGATTTATTTTGGTAGGAAGAACATGGAGAGACAATATAAAATAAAGGGTACAATTCTAAAGGGGGTGCCGGAGCAGAGGGACCTGGGTGTATATGGGCATAAGTCATTGAAGGTGCCAGGACAGGTTGAGAGCGCGGTTAATAAAGCATACAGTATCCTGGGCTTTATTAATAGGGACATAGAGTACAAGAGCAAGGAAGTTATGTTGAACTTATATAAGACATTATTTCAGCCTCAGCTGGAGTATTGCGTCCAGTTCTGGGCGCCGCACTTGAGAAAAGGCGTGGGGAATTGGAGAGAGTACAGAAGAGATTCACGTGAATGCTTCCAGGGATGAAGAATTCAGTTATGAAGATAGATTGGAGAAGTTAGGACTGTTTTCCTTGGGGAAGAGAAGTCTGAGAGGTGATTTGATAGAAGTATTCAGAATTATGAGGGGTCTGGACAGAATAGATAGAGAGAAACTGTTCCCACTCGTGAAAGGATCAAGAATGAGAGGGGACAGATTTAGAGTATTTGTTAAGAGAAGCAAAAGTGCCATGAGGAGAAACTTTTTCACGCAGCGAGTGGTTAAGGTCTGGAATGCACTGCCTGAGAACATGGTGGAGGCAGGTTCAATTGAAGCATTCAAAAGGGAATTGGACAGTTATATGAAAAGGAAAAATGTGCAGGGTTATAGGGAGAAGGCAGGGGAATGGAACTGAGGGAATTGCTCTTTCGGAGAGCCAGTGCAGACACGATGGGCCGAATGGCCTCTTTCTGCACTGTGACGATTCTGTGTTTCTGTGATGCTGTAAAACAGGTCCTTTCTGTCTACTCTATCTAGGCCCCTCATAATTTTGTACACCTCAATTAAGTCACCTCTCAGCTTCCTCTGTTCTAAGGAAAAGAACACTAGCCTATCCAATCTTTCTTCATAGTTGCAATTTTCAAGACCTGATAACATTCTTATAAATCTCCTCTGTACTCTCTCCAGAGCAATTATGTCCTTCCTGTAATGTGGTGACCAGAACTGTACGCAATACTTCAGCTGTGGCCTAACTAGTGTTTTATACAGTTCCAGCATTACATCCCTGCTTTTGTATTCTATACCTCGACCAATAAAGGAAAACATTCCAGCAGGCCAAGTGACTGTGGGGGAGCACTTGGGTAACAGTGATCATCGTACCATATGGTTTAGATTTAGAAAAGCAAGGAACGAAATAAGGTAGAATGTCTCGATTGGATTTCAACATGATAAGAAAGGATCTAGCCAGGGAAGAATGGGACCATAGATTAGCAGGAAGTGCTGTTATCGGAAAAATGGGTTATATTTAAGGAAGAGATGCTTCAGGTACAGGCTAGGAACATTCCAACAAAGGTGAAAGGTAGGGGAAACAAGAACAGGGCTCCGTGGATGACGAGGGAGATAGAGATGATGATGAAACAAAAAAAGAGGATGTATGATGCATGTCAGGAGAACTCATCAAGTGAGAACCAGGCCGTATACAATGAGTTGAAAGGGGAGGTGAAGAGAGAATGTGAGAATAGAATAGCAGTCATCTGCTGGCATGTAAATAGTAAGTGAGTAATAGGAGGTAGAGTGGGGCCTATTCAGGACAAAGAAGGTAATATATGCTTGGAGGCACAGGACAAGGCTAGAATACTTAATGAGTACTTTGTCTCAGTGTTCACTAAGGGAATGGAAGCTGACAAAATATCAGTAGAAGCAGAGAAAGTAGAGGCAATGGATAGGATAAAAATTGAGGGGGGAGGTACTAAAAAGGCTGGCTATGCTTCATGTAGATAAGTAACGTGGTCCGGATGGCTTGCATCCCAGTTTGCTAAAGGAAGTGGGGATGGAGATAATAGAAGGTCTTTCCATAATCTTCCAATCTTACCTGGATAGATGGAGGTGGGGGGCAGGGGCGGGTGGGGAGGTGCCAGAGGATTCAGAGGATTGGAGAGTGCCGAATGTGACATCCTTATTCAAGAAAGGGTGTTAGGATAGTCGTAGCAACTACAGGTCAGTTAGTTTAACATCAGTGGTGGGTAAGGTTTTAGAAACAATAATAAGGGATAAAAACAAACACACACTTGTAGAGGTTCAAGTTAATTAATGATAGCCAGCATGGATTTGTAAAAGGCAGATCATGCTTGACTAATTTAATTTAATTTTTTGATGAAGTAACACAGAATGTTGATGAAGGGAATGTGGTAGATGTTGTTTATATGAATTTTAAGAAAGCATTTGGTAAGGTACCACATAAAAGGCTGATTAACAAAATTAAGGTTCATGGAATAGGAGGGTCAGTGTTCAATTGAATAAAAAAATTGGCTTAAGGACAGAAAACAGCAAGTGGCAGTAAATGGTTGCTTTTCAGATTGGAGGTTGGTAGACAGTGGTGTTCCCCAAGGGTCAGTGCTGGGACCACTGCTTTTTTTGCTATATATAAATGACTTGGATCTTGCAATACAGAGCAGAACCTCAAAATTTGCTGACAACACCAAACTTGAGGTGTGGCAAACAGTGAGGATGATATGAACCACCTACAACAGGACATAGATAGGCAAGCAGAATGGGCAGACAGCTGGCAGAAGGAATTTAATACAGACAAGTGTGAGGTGATGCATTTTGGCAGAAGGAATAGGGAGAGGCAATATATACTTAATGGCACAGTTCTAAAGAGCGCGCAGGAACAGAGTAAGCTGGGGGTGCATGCGCATAGATCTTTGAAGGTGGCAGGACATATTGAGTGGTTAGTAAAGCATATGGGATCTTGGGCTTCATAAAGAGAGGCATGAGTACAAAAGCAGGGAAGTTATGCTAAACCTTTATAAAGCTTTGGTTAGGCCCCAGCTGGAGTATTGCATCCAGTTCTGGTCACTACACTTCAAGGAAGGATGTGAGGGTCCTTGAAGGGATGCAGAAGAGATTTACCAGAATGGTTCCAGGGATGGAGGATTTTAGTTACAAGGTTAGGTTGGAAAAGCTGTGTTTGTTCTCCTTAGAACAAAGGATATTGAGGGGAGATTTAATAGAAATGTACAAGATAATGACAGGTTCAGATAAGTTAGACAAGGAAAAACTGTTCCCATTAACAAATGGTACAAGGACTAGGGGACACAGATTGAAATTTTTGGGCAAAAGATACAGGGGGAATATGAGGAAGCACTTTTTTACACAGTAGGTGGTAATGACCTGGAACTCGCTGCCAACAAAGGTGGTGGAAGCGGAGACAATCAATGACTTCAAGAGGAAGTTGGATGGTCACCTGAGAGAAATAGACTTGCAGGGCTATGGGGAGCGAGCCAGGGAGTGGGATTGACTGCATAGTTCCGTGGAGAGCCAGAATGGACTCAATGGGCCAAATGGCCACCTTCTGTGCCATAAATGACTCTATGACTCTTTATAGCCTTGGCCAGCTGCAATTTATCCAGAGCTGTTGCCAATTCCCTTTGATTCACCCCATGTCCTTGGCAGCTGGACTGGCCCACAGTCATTTCCAGTCCCTCTTTTCTATTGGAAATAAAGGGGTAGATTTTCAACTTGTCCCTGCACATAAGGCTGGCATTGCAGATCAGGTGATCATTATAGTAACTCCTGGATTTCCATTTCTAATGATGATCCTCTCCCTCCCTCACAACCTCTAGGTCCCTCTCAAGTCTTAGCAATCCGCTCTTTCATATGTGAGTCTCCGAATGTGTCTTTCGTACTTTACTTTTGACATTTTACAGGTAAAAAAGAGAAAGTAAGGCAATCATTTCAAGCTTTATTTTCTCACAGAATTTAAGGCATCTTTCAATCTGCAAACTTCCTTCACACTGCAATGAACTGCTTGACCCCAGGTCACACAACATTTGACTATTTGACCTTAAAGAGACACACCATTCAACACAACTCCACCTTACTAGCAAAATAATGCTCTCTGTGTCACTTGGAACAGCCTCCCTGACACTATAGAACAATGTATGATCTGCTTGTCACTCACAATACCATATTGTTATACAATATTACTAATATTTTTCTTAATGTTCTTTCTATACTTCCTACATCTTTAGTTGTTCAAATTATAATCTGAATAAAATTAATACAAATGAAACAAAGAGAGAAAATTGTCTTCCCTGCAACCTTTTAAAAAATCCCATTATTAATTTTGAGACCAAAATCATTTTGCAGTGAAGGTAATATTAATGAGCTCCAATTCAAAGCTATTATGCAACACCTTGATGCATTGATTTTAATCCCTCAGAAAGAGGGAATAATAATCAAAGGGTGAATCACTCAGAAATGTGAGAGACTAATCCCACTCTCCTACTCAGTCACCACACACTTTAATACTTGGTTTTCAAACTGTTTAGAAAGAATTTATGGACAATACCGGAGATAAAATTATGCAAAAGTGGATAATTAAACATAAACTTCACCCTACACTTTAAACTCTACAATCTTGAAAAGTACAAATGCATAATTCATCCAACATTGGCAAACTCAAGCAAGCACACCTCCATCTTCCACTTGCATTGCCTTATAGTTCAACCTCTGCTGTAATTGCCCCTTGCATATAAAGCTGGGCTAATTGGATTAAACGTGCCTTTTATATATTACCTCATAAAAACAGGAAACCCCATTTAAATTCTTATGACACAGTTAAAACTCTGTTGTTATTCACTTTTAACAAAATGAAAACCACAGACTGGTGAGCACAGTAGCTGATTTTCGACCTGAGGTTGGTTGGGTGTGACAAGTCCTTTACTGAAGGAAACTTCTGACCCTAACCGATCTGGCCTATATGTGATTCCAGTCTCACACCAACGTGGTTGACTCTTAGCTGTCCTCTGAAGCAGACTGGCAAGTCTCTCAGTTGCATCAAAGATTGATCAAAGAGTAAGGTAGCACAGAGTAAACCGACAACAGAGTGCTTCGAGGACTGAGTGCTTTGTCGGGAATTTGGTGCAGGTGGGAATTTGGTGCAGAGGGGGAAAGATGGGCTACTTTTTATACTGTTAAGGCCACATGGTGAGGGTTGTAGGTGGTTCCCACTTTTCAACTCGCACCTTACCACAGCAAGTGTTTTTGTTATTAGGGTTCTAACCCCTTTGTGTTTTATTTGTCAAATAAACAGACAGTGACAGTTTATTTTGTAGATTTAAAACAGAAGGTTAATTATTTGTAGAGCAATATGCCCTATCCTGAAATTGTTGCAACCGCATCCACTCACGCATTCACTCGCAGACACACGCACACACACACACAAAAAGAGACAGAAAGGAAAAGGGGTAAGTGGTCTGAAATGAGGTAGCGTTCTGAGGTTCTTGGTAAACCTGTTGAATTTTCTTGGAGGTCAATTTCTCTTTAGTTGTAGGCCTGGGGTGTTTTTAGATTTCTCTGTTGGTTTAAAATTCAGTTTGAAGACAGGGGATCACTTCCAGTTTTCTACTGCACAAGTTGAAGTATAGAATTCGTAGCTGGGCGCCTTCCTTTCAGCTTGCTGATTTTCTCCGAGCTCTCAGCTGGACAAGTTTTGTTGATGTTTGTTCTTAGGTCTCTCTCTCTCTCTCTCCAGAGAGCTACCTTTTAAGCTGAATGTTTTTCACATTTTGCTTCTGTGAGACACAGATCTTCCTCCCTGCGGTGACCAACAATGGCCCAGGATGTGGCTTCTTCACACCTTCTTTGTTTCAGAAGAACTCATTCAATTCAAAAATGGTAATAATCTCTGGATTGTTACCTCAACCATGTGCCAATTGACAGAGGATCAAGCAGAATTAAACGCATGGCTCAAAGAGGTGTGGGAAGAAGGGGTTTCGATTCATGGACCACTGACACCAGTACTCAGGGAACAGAAAGTTGTTCCGTTGGGATGGACCTCACTTAAACCAGCTGGGACTAGTGTCCTGGTGAATCGCATAACTAGGGCTGTGGATAGGGATTTAAACTAAGGGAGTGTGGGGAGGGTTCAGGTGAAGGGAGATTTAGAAATCCAAAGAGAAAAGGTGAGGCAATAGAACAGTTTAGCAATATGGGTAGAAACAAGCAGAGTGAGACAGGAAGGGACAGAGAGTTTAACAGTAATTGGGCATTAGCAAGTAAGGTCCATGCAGGGAACAACAGTAAAAAAAATAAAATGGAAGGTTCTTTATCTGAATGCATGAAGCATCCATAAAAGCTAGATGAACTAGTGGCACAAATAGATACAAATGGTTTAGATCTAATTGTCATTACAGATCAAGGTTACAAGGTGACCAAAGTTGGGAAATAAATATTCCAGGGTACACAACATTTTGAAAAGACATACAGAATGGCAAAGGAAGAAGGGCTAGCCCTGATAGTAAAGGATGACATAAAGGCATCAGTGAGAAAGGACCTTGGCTCAGAAGATCATGAAGTAGAATCAGTATGGGTGGAGATTAGGAATAGCAAGAATCAGAAAACACTGGTGTGAGTAGTTGATAGGTCCCCTAACTGTAGATATACCATTGAACAGAGCATTAAACAAGAAATTATTGAAGCTCAAAGGCAATGTAATAATTGTGGGGGACTTTAATCTTCATATAGACTGGACCAATCAAATTGGCAAGTGTGGTCTAGAAGATGAGTTTGTGGAACGTTTTTGTGATAGTTTCCTGGAGCAATACATTGTGGGACCAACTAGAGACAAAGCTACTTTAGATCTAGTATTGTGTAATGAGGCAGGGTTAATTAATGATCTCATCATAAAAGATCTGCTGGGAAACAGTGATGATAATATAACTGAATTCCATGTTAGGTTTGAAAGCGATATACTCCAATCACAAACAAGAATCCTAAACATAAACAAAGCCAATTACATAGGTGTGAGGAGAGACCTGGCTGAGGTTGATTGGGTAAGTAGACTAAAAGGTATGACAGTAAATAAACAGTGGGAAACATTTAAAGAAACAATTTAAAATGCTCAATAAAAATACACGCCATTGAAAAATGAAAACTCAGCAAGAAAGATCCATCTGTGGCTTACTCAGAAAGTTAAGGATAGAATTAGATTAAAAGAAGAGGCTTATAATGTTGCAAAGAATAGGAGCAAGTCTGAGGATTGGGAGTATTTTAGAAACCAGCAAAGGGCCACCAAAAATTAGATAAAAAGGGAAAAGTAGAATATGAGAATAAACCAGCTAGGAATATGAAAACAGATTGTAAGCTTTTACAAGTATATAAAAAGGAAGAGAGTAGCTAAAGTAAATGTTGAGACAGGAGAAATTATTATTATTATGGGGAAGGAGGAAATGGCAGAGACATTGAACAAATATTTTGGGCTGAATTTTACCAGCCCCTCAACATCGGGGGTTGTGGTGGAGGGGGTGTGGGAGGGCCCGTAAAATACTTGCGGGACAGGCCCGCCATCACCCATGACGTTAGGAAGGCCCCGTCGCATTTTACTGGCAGCGGCAAGGCCTCGGTGTGGCCCCCCTGCCGCTGGGCGGGAGGGCCTTCATTTACGTATTTAAATTAATTAAAACAAAATGTTAATTACTTTACCTGCTCCTGGTGGCCAACCCACGCCAATTTTATGGTTGCCAGCCGCAACACCATTCGGTATTCTGAGGCGAGACACTGGTTGGGAGAGGGGAGGATTGAAATTATCAGGGCGGGGGATGGGGGGGAGCAGGAAAAACAATTCTTATTGGCTGTGGGGATGGTGGGAAGGGTTTGAAGGGCAAATTTGATGAGTTTGGGAGGGAAAGTTGGTGTTGGGACTGAAATACATTTTATTCATATCAGACAATTAAAAAATCATTATGGGGGTTGGGAAAGGGCCTCCAGCTTTCAATATGTTTTTTCAATAAAATATGTGGTGACAATCCTTTAAAAATTCAAATTTATCCTAAGAGTTTGAAGCCCTTTAAAAATGGCATTGCCACCTGCGTGGTGGCGCCGGACGCTATTGCCGGGGATGGACCGGCCACTCCCTTGACATCATCAGGGGTGGCTGCTCCGCACACTCCATTTAAATGAGCCCCCACGCGAAATATCGCGGGGGCTCGGCAGCGGCCCTTCCCTGTCGGAAGGCCGCTGAGTTTAAAGCCCATCGCCACAATGTGCAGAACGCTAATATAATTCAGTCCTTTGTGTCTGTCTTCACAATAGAAGACACAAGTTGCATACCTGAAATTGAGAGTAACCTAGGGACTAAAAAGAGTGAGGAAATTGAGGTAACTAATATCAGTAGAGAAAAAGTATTGGAGAAACTTAAGCGACTAAAATCCGACCAATCCCCAGGACCTGATGGCCTACATCCTAGGATTCTAAAAGAGATAGCTGCAGAGATAGTGGATGCACTAGCTATGATTTTCCAAAATTCTCTGGATTCTGGAATAGTCCCAGCAGATTAGAAGTTAGCAAACATAACCTCACTATTCAAGAAAGGAGGGAAAGAGAAAACAGAGAACTACAGGTCAGCTAGCTGGACATCAGTCGTCAGAAAAGTGTAGCAATCTATTATTAACAAAGTCTTATCAACGCACTTAGAAAATTGTAGTAGGCAAAGTCAACGTGGTTTTACAAAAGGAAAATCGTGTTTGACAAATTTATTAGCGTTTTTTGAGGATATGATGAGTAGGGTAGATAGAGGAAAACCAGTAGATGTGGTATACCTGAATTTCCAAAAGTCATTTGATAAGGTGCCACACAAAAGGTTAATAAGCAAGATAGGGGCTCATAGAGTTGGGGTAATATATTTGCATGGATAGAAGATGGACAGGAAGTAAAGAGTAGGGATAAATGGGGCATTTTCAAATTGGCAGGCTATGACTAGTGGAATGCCACAAAGATCAGGGCTGGGGCCTCAGCTATTTATTATCTATATTAATGACTTAGATGAAACGGTAGAGAGTAATGTACCTAAGTTTGCTAATGATATAAAGGTAGGTGGAAATGCAAGCTGTGAGGAGGACACCGAGGCTGTATAGAGATATAGGCAGGTTACGTGAGTGGGCAACAAGGTGGCAGATGCAATATAATGCGGGGAAGCGTGAGGCTATTCACTTTGGTCGTAAGAATAGAAAAGCAGAATTTGTTTTAAATGGCGTGAAAATATTGATGTTCAAAGAGACTTGGGTATGCTTGTACAAGGAACACAGAAAGGTAGCATGTAGGTACAGCAAGCAATTAAGAAGGCAAATGGTATGGTGGTCTTTATTGCAAGGGGGATGGTGTACAAGAATAAAGAAGTCTTGCTACAATTGTACAGGGCTTTAGTGAGACCTTTAATGAGACCTTTAATGAGACTTTAATGAGACATCTGGAATATTGAGCTGAATTTAGGGAAGCCACTTGGAGTGGGAATGGAGGTGTGGGGGTGGGGGTGGGGGGGGGGGGAAGGCAGAGAATAGCATTGGACGTGTCCGGCAGAAATCTGACGTCATGACATTGATTCCAGATTTCGTCAGCGGTGGGAAAGCTCTAAGGCGGTGCTACCACCCCAACGCAACAGGCGTGCAATTTAAATTGCTGAACAGATAGTTATAATACAATAGCATGGAATTGAAAATGATTCAATGGGGGCTTGGAATTAAGTGGATGATGGGCAGCCCTCACGTGCCTTCGGATTCCTGGTCATTGAAAGGTGGCAGCACCTCAGTGAGGCCTCAGTGCTGTGACAGGAACGCAGTCATATACAACACTGAATAGGGGAAGGGGGAACGGAGGTCATTGTCGATATGCACTCTGCACGGGTGGGCGTGTTGACGGGTGGCATTACCGGGGGGCCAGACTGCTGGGTGATCCGCATGGATGGCCATACAATAGGGTGAGAGGGTCAGATGGCCATACTGCTGGGTGAAAGGGTTGACTGTCAGTGAGGGTGGGCACTGAAGGCCATTAGCGAAGAAGTGGAGAAGAGTATCAAAGGCAAAGGTACCAAAACCCCCCATGGCATGATGCAGCACCTCCAACGGAGGCAGCGTCAGGAAGCAGCTACGCTTGCCAGTGAATCTACACGATGAGAGCATCAGCAGCTGGCTCTGCCAAGAGGGGCCCACCTGTGCCAGAGAGTGTACTGGACTCGAATCAGCTACTTCCAAATGTCCAAGCAGCATTGTCAGTGAAGACTGTGGATCTCCAAAGAGGCCGTCACTGACTTATGCACCATGCTGCAGGACCAGTTCAGACCTATGGGATTCGGTGGTCACCCTATGCCTGTGGCTTTGACGATCAACGTGGCACCCTTAACTTTTATGCGTTTAGATCATTCCAAGCATCCATTGGGGACATGTGTGGAGTCTCACAGGCAGCAGCCCACCGCTGCATCAAGGAGGTGACCAATGCTCTCTTCAACTATGCGCGCTACTGGATCGAACCAAACAGTCAGGCCGAAAGGGCCATCAGATTCGGGGCTATTGCTGGATTCCCCCAGGTGCAAGGTGTGATAGATTGCACGTATGTGGCCATCAAGGCTCCAATGGACTTACCAGCCACCTTCATCAACAGGGAGGGCTTTCATTCCATCAACGTTCGTCTGGTCCATGACCACTGTAAGTGTTTCCTGCGGGTCTGTGCCCACTTCCCGGGAAGCAGCCACGGCGCCATACTTCGACAGTCCCCGGTGCCACAGCTTTTCAGTTCCCCTGCTTGCTTTCAGGGATGGATTCTCGGGGACAAGGGATACCCAAGGAAGACAAGGCTACTGATACCTGTGAGGAACCTTCACACTGCAGCCGAGAAGAGGTACAACACCTGCCACGGCAGGCCATTGGGCTGCTATCGATGAGATTCCAGTGCCTCGATCGATCTGGTGGAGCCCTGCAGTATACCCTAGTGAGGGTCCTGCATATTGTGGTAGTCTGCTGTGCTCTGCACAATCTCGTACTGCAGAGGGAAAGGCCTTGCATGAAGAGGACGTGATTAATTGCCACTCCTCAACTGACCAGGAGGAGGCTAATGAACAGGCAGCGCTGGATTTTGAAACCCTTGCACTGGAGGCCAGGCACACTGAGTGACAGGCCAAGAAGGCAAGAGATAGTCTCATACTTACCCACTTCTCGCCACCATAATGGCCTCTCAAAGTGAAATCCATAAAGACTCACCTCAATGGATTCAGTCTGTTGCCTCCTTTCTATTTAGGTTCTGTGCCCAGCGCCCAGATTAACCACACCCTTTGGCACATCTGAGAAGCTAACTAAAGGAGGGCTGTACCTACACCGGCATCCCAATGAGGGAGCAAGGGTGAACTCAGCATCTCACACTTCAGGCATGAAAGAATAAACATTTTCCACAATGAATATGAACTTCAATAACAAAAAAACTTTATAACACAAAACAAATGGCAAATATCAGACACCTGTGAAACCCCAAGTGTGTCTTGGTGATTTTCTTTATACGTCAACAGATGCTTCTATGAGATGTGAATCCCTGCGATAAAAACTGAGCTGGAGGCAGGCTGCTGATCAGGCTGCCTGTTGGCCTATGATGACTTCAGCAGGCATCCTCTGGCTGCCTGAGGCCTGGAAGGCCCCGGCTGCCTGAAGGTTTCCTGCACAGGTGCAGGACTCTCCTCAGGTGTTGCAGCTGCTGGAGCTGGGCTCACTGGCGGAGGGGCTGAGGAGCTGTTACCCTGAGGCGAGCCCCCAGCTGTGAAGGTCAGCCTCTCCCCCTCCCTTTTAAGGCTCACTTGAACCTCCCTGCTGACCAGAGAAGGACGAGGAGCTGGAGAAGACTTCAGGTGCCACATCCTTCTTTCACCTTCCCATTGCTGAGTTGAGCTCACGGCTAAGGCGATGGTGTGCAGGTCTGCACGCATCTGTGGGTTCTCGCTCTCCATGAGGGTCACCAACCTCTCAATGGAGGAATTCATTCGATCACGCACCTGAGACATGGCAGCACTCATGGTATGGATGGACTCCTCCATCATCCGCCCATGGCTGCGCATGGCCTCTGGCATCTCCGCCAGCTGTTGCCTTACCTCTCTTTGCAACACCAGCATGCCCGACACAGTCGACACCAGAGGCTCATCAACAGCCTGGGGCTCAGCATGGGCCTGGCCACCCATAGTGCTCCAACTGTCGGTGGCCTCAGCTGTCTCAGCCTCAGCCAGCTGCTCGGGCATGTGTGTGGTGCTCTCACCAGCTTGTGACCCTGATTCAAAAGCCAAGAGTAAATGAACTGAGGTGAATGTATCTGCAATGGTGGGTGAAAGTCATGTGACGATGCATCCTCTGACTGCTCCTCCCCAAAGGTTGATGGTTGTTCCCCTCCTGATGGAGTCTCCTGCAGCTGCCAACCTGCATGAGAGAACACAAACACCTGTGGGTTAGGCTGTGAATATCTCTTCATGCCAACCATGTGTGATGCGGATCTGTAGAAGTATGTTGGATGTCGATTGAAGACAATTCTCACTCTCTTGTCTCACCATTTGCTATTGAGTGGATGCTCTGTGTCCCCACTAACTTCAGTGCCTCCTCTCAGCCGTTAAGAGCGGCTGTAGGTCTGGACTTCCTCCACCAGTCCGCAAGATCTCCCTGATATTATCGGCCCACTTGTCCTGCAAGTGGAAAGAGGGAGACAGTAAGACTTAGCAGAAAGAGTGAAAGAGCAGTTCTGCTAGTGGCAGCCCCTCATCCCCTGTTGGGATTTCCTAAATGGCTCATCCTCACTTGCACTTTCAGGGGAGTTAATGGGGATGAGCTTTGTAAGATAGCGGCCTGTGGCTGAGATGCAGCCATGCATATGCCAGAATGTGTTGATGCCTACCCACTTTTGACAGCACCTTTATGGTGCCTCCCTTCCCATGTCGCACTACCTGCTGCCTACCCCCATGCAAGCCCCAACAGGATAGAGATGTAGAACACTCACCTTGGCAGACTGAAGGAGGTTAGTGATTCTCTTCCTGCACTGCACCCATGGTCAGGGGGGTGACCCCACAGCTGCTTACCCCCTCTGTGAGCTCTGTCCAGGCTTGCTTGGTCAGGTGGGTGGACGTCTTCTTGAAATCCTTGGGATGGAGGACCTCCCCCCTTTCCCTTGCAGCCTGGAGGAGAATCTCCAGGGAGACATCATGAAACTGTGGGGCCACCCGCCTTGCCTCTGCAATACTTCAGATTCCTTCTCCAGGAGGCGGGGAGGTGCTGGGAGGCGGTGGTCCACGAGTCACTCCAACATCAGCTTCAGCAGTGAACAGCAAACAGCAAATGACTCAAAGGCAGCAGTGCCAACAGGGCTGGCAGGGCTTTAAATATGGTGCCAGTACCAGCTTCTGAATCATCTGACGCTGCAGTTAATGCCTCAAAGCTCGCCCCCATCGTGTAATTGAACAGGCCCCATGCCTCCATTGTGATAACTGGCTGCTTGCTGCATTATTGCGGTGGTCCGCCACACACATGACGAGCGGCAATGACGCCCACTTCCAGGTCCGCCACCAGTACCCACAATAGATTGACTAAATTCAGACTATTGTGTGCAGTTTTGGAAGGATATACTTGCATTGGAGGTGGTACAGCGAGGGTTCACTACATTGGTCTCTGGGCTGAGAGGGTGGTCCTATGATGAGAGGCTGAGTAAATTGACCCTATACTCTCTGGAGTTTAGAAGAATGAGAGGTGATCAGAGTGGTAGACACTGAGAGGTTGTTTCCCCTGGCTGTGGAATCAAGAACACGGGGGCAAAGCATCAGAATAAGGGGACAATCATTTAGGACTGCGATGAGGAGAATGTTCTTCACTCAAAGGGTTGTGAATCTTTGGAATTCTCTACCCCAGAGGGTAGCAGATGCTCCAGCGTTGAATATATTTAAGGCTGAAATAGACAGATATTTGGGGAGTGAGTGAGAACAGTGGCACAGTGGTTAGTACCACAGCCTCACAGCTCTAGCGACCCAGGTTCGATTCTGGGTAATGCCTGTACAGAGTTTGCAAGTTCTCCCTATGACCGTGTGGGTTTCTGCCAGGTGCTCCGGTTTCCTCCCGCAGCCAAAGACTTGCAGGTTGCTAGGTAAATTGGCCATTGTAAATTGCCCCGAGGTAGGTGGTAGGAGAATTGAGGGAAGGTGGGGATGTGGTAGGGAATGTGGGGTTAATGTAGGATTAGTATAAATGGGTGGCTGCTGGTCGGCACAGACTCGGTGGGCCGAAGGGTCTGTTTCAGTGCTGTATCACTCTATGAAAGTGGAGTTGAAACCCAAGATCAGCCATGATCATATTGAATGACATGGCAGCCTCGATGGGCCATGTGGTCTGCTCCTGCTTCTGTTTCTTGTGTTCTTATTGAGCAACTAGAGATGGGCAATAAATGCCAGCTTTGCCAACAATGCCCAAAGTGGATCTTTGCAATTGACAGTCAACATTGCTTGTTTATTGTGCAATATGGTCTGAGTGATTGGGACTGTTTCATTCATGAGTATGGCTGTGCATCTGAGAGAGTAACAAAGCAAGACAAACAGAGAAAGTGTTTAATTTAAGAAGAGAAATCGTGGAAGAACTGTACCATCATTCAAGTAAGGAGAAAATGACCATATCAAAAATTCTGCATTTGCACAGTCTACATAAAGAGGAACTCTTTAGTACCAGTATGTCCTCTTGTAGCATTAGAGACAAAGCAGCAATGCTGCCAATATATATCCTTGAGTTTTGCATTATTGATTTTCAGTATAAAAACACATCCTTGTATCGAATAGATCAGTCTGTTTGTTTGATATCTATAGGTCAGATAGTTCATTCTCTCCAGAAACTATAATTTGTAATAATTTTATTCAGATTATAATTTGTGTGTCTAACCATGTAGGAAGCATGGTAAGAACAATAAGGGAAATATTATTTAACAGCTGTAACTCTTGCTTTACTGAGGCAATGCCTGTTTCCTTTGGCTTTGTTTGATTTTTTTGAATGTGATCAACTCAATTACATCAGTTCAGTCACAAGTACATGTCCCTTTTAACCACACTTTCGTCACTACTGTACTTCATTAAGGTTGAAAGAGAGAGCCAGAGAGAGCGAGAGAGAGAGAGAGAACAAGAAATCAGGGGAATGCAGAATATCCACTGCAAGCGGCCAGCTTCATACTGAAAAATCAAAGCAATTGAATCCTCCCACGATGTTGAGTTTTAAAACACACTTTTCAATCAATAACATATCTCACTCACATTAAGCTTTGTTTGATATTTTCATTTGTACATCAGATCTACACTCAAGACATATCAATATAACATTAATTCAAAGTAACTGCAGCTGCATTACTTACAATAGAAAGAGATAACAATACACTTAATATTCACTACCTATGAAACTCTCTGCTCTTGTACACAGAAGATTTGACAAAGCAATTCTGACTCACAGGGAAGGTTAGTTACTGATGTTACGTGACTGAATATGCCTTCTTTTGAACACAGCTAATATAGGAGACGACAGGCGAATTACACTATGTTTAATAGATTTTTTTTTTAACAGTTTACGTGCTTTGGATGTCAGTCAAAAACATAAAGGTAGTGTAGTGGTTAAGCAACTGGACTAATAATCCAGTAGTTGTTTAAAAGGTCTCTAACTTTTCCCAGTTCGACTGAAAGGTCATTAACCTGAAATATTAACTCTTCCTCTTGCCACAGATACTTACTGACCTGCTGGGTATTTCCAGCATTTTTGCTTTTATTTCAAATCTCCAGCATCAGCAATATTTTATTCTAGTAATTCAGAGGGCTGGACTAATAATCCAGAGAACATGAGTTCAAATCCTACCCTGGCAGTTCAAAGAATTTAATCCAAATTTTTTAACGATCTGGAAATAAAAGGCTGGTATAAATAAAAGTGACCACAAAGCAGTTGGATTGTTGTAAAAACTCAGCTGGTTTATTAATGTCCTTTAGGTAATGAAATATGCCATCCTTACCTGGTCTGTTCTCCATGTAACACCAGACCACAGCAATGTGCTTGACTCTTAACTGCCCTCTAAAGTGACCAAGTAAGAAAGTGGTCCACTACCATCTTAGGGCAACTAGGGATTGGCAATAAATGCCAGTGATGCCCACATCCTCAATGAATCATACAATAATCTATGTGTTTGGTGTATATCATTACCAGTTGCAGAAGCTTCTCATGTTGGAGACGTGTTTATTTTCAAACATTGTGGTGATTCTATATACTCTCATATTTCATTAATTGATCAGAATCTCTTATGACCAGCCATTCTGTCACTGCGGTTGAGAGGTACCTGTCTGCGAAGGTGCCTGGTCTTCTTGCACATATTATCAATGGCAGCGTTCACAGTGTCACTTCGCTCTGTATGGCCAGCCTAAAAAGAAAAGGAACTTCTTGTTATTGTCTCATAAAAGCACCCAATTAAAAGGAGGCTTGGGCAAAACAGACAGATTTTGAAATTAGCAAATCAACCTGGGGTTTCAAATAATGTAATGTACTGTGTCAGTTCAACCAAAACTGTGCTGTTAGTGTCATTCTAGGCCCCCACCTGCCAGGAATGAATAACATCAATTTTGCATGAACATTGATTTTTAACTGTTGTTGGAGTGAGGAAATGACTTGTTAAACAAATCAGCCGTGACTGGAAAAAACATTCACAAACTAACAGACATCGAAGGTGAGGAAGCACATTCCAGGGCTCTCTAAGGAGGATACAATCCACAAGAGCCAGGACTGGTTAGACCAGCTGGTCACATGACTAACTGCCTGTTCCAGGGCTTTCTTTAGAACTGGCCATAGAGAGTTTGAACTCAGAGAGTCTGTTTGTTCTTGGACTGAGAAGATCTCTCTCCTGTCTGCTCCCATCTCTTTCTCACAAGCTTCTGAATCCATTGAAGAGATATGAACCCTAAGAGAGAAAAGTCTCCTATAGTGAACAAGGTTTGAGAAGAATACTGGGCCCCAATGAAAAGGATTGTACAGTGAGCTCGAAGAACTGTAACAACAACTCTCCCGATATTGCCTCAAACTTTTCCACTTTATTTTTCTTCTGCTCTTTTCTGTCTCTATTTGCATGTGTCTATCGTGTATGCATGCTAGTGTGGGGTGCGTTGTGGATCCGTAGGCATTAACCGAATTACAGTTTAAGTTTAAGAAATTTCAACTTTTCTTCTTTAAACCTAACAAAACCTGTTTGTGCTGATTTCTTTGCCTTATTATTGGAAAATGGTGAACAAGGATTCACCACGGGGGAGCTAAAAACACGGTATGTTTAAAATTAAACCCCATTACAGTAAGACCAGGTGAAGGCTGAAAGGGAACCCTAGACCTCTTTCTCACCTGATCCCAACACAACAAAATAGCAAAGTGAATTTTCTGGTGCACACTATGTTTGATTGTGAGATATCAGAAGAAGTAACTGTTTAAAGCGTTGTTTCAAAAAAACACCAGTTAAATGGATTAAGACCACAGTTACTTGCTCATACCATACTCAGGATTGAGTCAATTCCTACTTATCATTAGTGGGAGCTTTCTGCCCTCTGTTTATTGACACCAGTCAACAACAGAGTCAAAAAATGACACCAGGAGTAGGTAAAGGGAACATTAGCTTAGAGGTCATGGCACTACATCAGAAATCATGCTTCAAAAACCACCATGGTAAATCACAAAACTAGATTCAATTAATCTGATCATTTTCAGGCTAGAAAGCTGCTAGATTGTTGTCAATATCCAACTGCTTCACTAATGTTCTTCAGAGAAGGGAAGCTGTCACCAACACCCTGGTTTGACCTACATGTGACTCCAGTCCCACATAGGAACAGGGGTAGGCCATTCAGCTGCTTGGGACTGTTCCACTATTCAATTAGATCATGCCTGATATTTGCCTCAACTGTACACCTTTGATACATATCCCTTGATACCTTGACCTAACACAAAGCTATTGATCTCAGTCTTGAACATTTTTATTTCCCCAGCATCCAAAGCCTTTTGGGGATTAGTTCCAGATTTCTACACATTACGTGAAAACAATGCTTCGTGAATTCACTTCTGAATAGCCTAGATCGAGCCTTTTTTGGATTCCCCCATCAGAAGAAAAGTTTCTTCGTATCCCCCCCCACCCCCATCAAAACCCTTTTTCATTTTAAAAGACCTCTATTAAATCATCCCTCAACCTTCTAAACTCAAAGGGTTAAGTTAAGAGACAGGTTGCATAAACTTAGCTTTTATTCCCTTAAGACATGGCAGCATTCTGGGCAATCTGCGCTGCACCCCCTTCAAGGGCACTATATTCGTCCTGAGGTTCAGTGACCAGAACTGAACGCAGCACACCAGCTGGAGTCTGACCAAAGCTCTGTACAACTAAACCATCGCTTCCTCACTTTTGAATTTTAGCCCTCTTGAGATAAAGGATAACATTTTGTTAGGTTTTCTGATTACGTTTTATACCTGTCCACTAGATTTTTATGATTTATATACACGAACACCTAAATCTCTGCTCCTTCACAGCTCCTAGTCTCTCTCAATTAAGAAAATATTCTGATTTGTCTTTTCCACATCCAAAATGGATGATCTCACATTTCCCAACATTAAATTCCATCTGCCATTATGTATTTGACTCAATGCCTTCAGGGTAGCTAATGATGCAGTGTCACCCACATGTCATGAATAAATAAAAAACAGCATTGTACAAATGCTTCCTGTATTTGTCTGAAATTTCTCTCATCTATATTAACGGAGATAACGTAGTTATTTTAAATGTGTTGGTGCCTATGCTAGCACAGTGGGTTGGATTTTCAGGGCAGGAATGGAGACGGATGAGCCCTGAAAATACTGACGCCAGCCGGCATGCTGTTTTCTCGACCCTGTTCCCAGAGCTGGCCATTTTTGCCAAGGCAGGTTTGGGCCTGGCAGGCATACCCACCTCCATGAGGCGGATAGCCAAGTAGGCTCATTAAGAGCCTTGTTAAGCACACTTAAAGGAGGTAAACTGGAGTTTTTCAGTTGGCCTCCAGTTTCCTGACCCAATAGGGGCAGCTTAATGGTCTGGAGGTGTGGCACCCAGCATCAGGCCAGGGGGCCAATGCTCCAGGCAGGCCTACAGTCCATCCCTGCCTGCCTGCGTGTGGGTGCAGCCAATGCCGCCCTGTAGAGGGATTCCATACCACCCCCCCCCCACCCCGACCCACAACTCCCCCAATGTCATAGTGGTAGGCTGGCTGCTGTATCTGTTTTTTATTTAAAGTTTTTAAAAGGTTGGTGAGCGGGCACCTCCATGTTGAAGCGCCCTCTCAGTTACTTACCCTCTACTGCAGCTTGCTGCTCCTCTCAAGCTGGAAGGCCTCTGATTGGCCCTCCAGCTTCGAGAGCCTGCCTGCCACCCTTAATTGGGCAGGGAATCTATCTCCATGCCAGTTAAGCGGGCACTTTCATGAACATCCCAAAGAGTGACTGCTTCCCTCAGGGGGCTGGGTCAGGACCTGGAAACAGTCCTGACACCGGTTTCCCACCCCCAGAGGGAAAATCCTGCCCAGTGGAAAAAGGAATTTCAAATAAATGTGTTATGGATTTGGACCCTAATGTCCAACGGTGTTAATATAGGGTCCAAAAGAACACTATCAGATGGCTATTAAAAACAGTATCTGAGTTGACACCAGTAGTGGGAAATGTACTAAAAAGTACATCCCCAGATTTACCATCAACAGGGACTGAATATCATCTGCGAGGAAAACAGATTGACTCATTTAACAAACTAGATCCTATTGTAGCAGCAGCCTTTATCAAAGATGGCAGTTGATCCAACTAAATCGAGGCCCACTCAAAAACACAATGGGTGGGCTTTGGTTGGGAAGTTATCAGTAACAATAACTTGCACTTATACAGCAACTTTACACTACTGTGAGGCACCTTGGGATGTCTTTCTATGTTAATCAGAAATACACTGATAGCGAGACTTAGAAGGAGGGGTGTAGTGGGTTTTAAGGAAGGCCTTAAAGGAAGAAAGGGAGGGAGAGAGACGGACGGGTTTAGCAAAAGAATTTCAGAGCACAGATGAAGGCACATCTGTCAATGGTGAGGCGAAGGTAGGGGGAAGGATGTACAGAAGGCCAGTCAGAGGAACCGTGAGATTGGGATAGGGAGGGGTGTAGGGTTGGAGCAGGTTACAGAGATAGGGAGGGGCGAGGCCATGGACAGATATGAACATGAGGATTAAAATTTTAAATTTAAGTTAAGTCAATACTTGCAATTTTGGTATTGCTACTGTACCATTCCCAATGAATAAAAATAGAGTGGTTGAGAGGCCAAACTCAGGGCCATTAGGTTATAAATTGGATTGGGCCTGTTTTGGGGCGTGTGGATTGTGATTGTCCTGCAACCAGTTGATATTCTTGCAATGTGCAACCTGGCACGAGATGTGTTGTTGACTGGCTGCATGATCAGCAGGGGACCCAGGAGCGAGAATGGCTAGCCCAATGTACAGATAGCCTGTACATCTTAAAGGCAACTGTGCTGCTGAATTTCTACACCTCAGGATCATTTCAGGAGTCTCTGGAGATATCTGTGGGATCTCCCCAAGTGCAGGCTGTCATTGACTGTGCGCATGTGACCATTAAGGCTCCCTCAGGCCAGCCAGGGGTCTTCATCAACAGGAAGGTCTTCCATTCACTCAACATACAACCGGCTTGCGACTACTGCAAACAGATCCTTCAAAACTGTGCAAGGCTTCCGGGAAGCTGCCGTGATGCCTGCAAACAGTCCCAGCTGTCCGATCTTTTCAGCCCCCCTGCATGCCTTCAAGGATGGATACTGGCTGACAAGGGCTATCCACTGAAGAGATGACTACTGAGGCCTGTGAGAACCCCAAGCACAGATGCAGAGGAGAGATAAAACAGCTGCCACAAGACAGCTCAAGTGCCAATCAAGCAGGCAATAAGCCTTCTGAAGATATGGTTCAGATGCCTGGATAGATCTAGTGGAGCCCTTCAATATACCCCAGCAAGGGTCTCACGTATCGTTGTGGTGTGCTGTGCGCTGCACAACCTGGTGCTACAAAGGGGAGAAGCTTTGAACAATGATGACATCCAGGAGTGTGATGCCTCCTCCAAAAATGAGGATATGGAGGGGGATGGTGATCAGGAACAGGAGGAAGCCCCTGAGAGACAGCAGGCAAGTGCCATGAGGTACACACAAGGCTCGCGCTTCACAGTACAGGCATGTTTCACATAGAATCATAGAATGATTACAGCACAGAAGTTGGTCATTCTGCCCATCGTCTCCGTGCCGGCTCCCTGCAAGAGCAACGTACCTAGTCCCACTCCCCCGACTTTTCCCTGTAGACCTGCAAATGTTTTCTCTTCAATAATTCTCCAATTCTCTTCTGAAAGCCATGATTGAATCTGCCTCCATCACACTCTCAGGTAGTGCATTCCAGATCCTAACTACTCACTGTGTAAACCTTTTTTTCCTCATGTCATTGTTGCTTCTTTTGTCCATCAACTTAAATCGGTGACCTCTGGTTCTGGATCCTTCGGCCAATGGGAACAGTTTCTCCCTACCTACTCTGTCCAGATCCCTCATGGTTTTGAATACCTCTATCAAGTATCCTCTTAATCTTCTCTTCTCAAGGAGAATAGATCCAGCTTCTCCAACCTATCCACGTAACTGAAGTTCCTCATCCCTGGAACCATTCTTGTGAATCTTTTCTGCACCGTCTCTTCTTTTCTTTGGGCCTCCTTATCTCGAGAGACAATGGATACGCGCCTGGAGGTGGTCAGTGGTTTGTGAAGCAGCGCCTGGAGTGGCTATAAAGGCCAATTCTGGAGTGACAGGCTCTTCCACAGGTGCTGCAGAGAAATTTGTTTGTTGGGGCTGTTGCACAGTTGGCTCTCCCCTTGCGCCTCTGTCTTTTTTCCTGCCAACTACTAAGTCTCTTCGACTCGCCACAATTTAGCCCTGTCTTTATGGCTGCCCGCCAGCTCTGGCGAATGCTGGCAACTGACTCCCACGACTTGTGATCAATGTCACACGATTTCATGTCGCGTTTGCAGACGTCTTTATAACGGAGACATGGACGGCCGGTGCACCGTCTCTAATGCCTTAACATCCTCCCTGAAGTGTGGTGCCCAGAATTGGACACAATACTCCAGTTAAGGCCAAACCCATGTTTTATACGGGTTTGTCATAACTTCCTTGCTTTTGTACTCTATACCCCTATTTATAAAGCCCAGCATCCCATATGCATTATTAACTGCTTTCTCAACCTGCCCAGCCACCTTCAATGTTTTGTGTCATCCACAGATTTTGAAATTGTACCCTGTACACCCAAGTCTAGGTCTTTAATTTAGACCAGGAAAAGCAGGGGTCCTAACACTGACCCCTGGGGTACCCCACTGTTTCCCTTATTTACACACGTAGTCAATCCAATAAATCTTGCACTTTCTGCTGCCCGATTGTCATTTCCTTGATTGCCCTGACCATTTCCCTGAACCCGTCATCACATGAGACAACAGAACGGGAATTGCTGTGACCTCACTCGGTGTGCTGTTTCCCATCACACCCTTTGTGGGAGCCAGTGAGCTGTTAATGGCCCAGCACTGTTTAAAAAAGTAAAGGATTCTTCCAGTCATGAACAATTTTACAATTCATTTAAGACAAATACACATCAAGGTGACATCTAACATCAGGATATAACCCTGTGAAACCCAAGTGTAGTTAGGTGGACTTTTCTGCACACTTGCAGGTGCTCCCACGTGGTGCTCCCCTGCGCTGTCAGCTAAGGTAGAGGCAGGCTGCTGACCTGTCCGCTCCGTGGCTTTAAATGACCGTGGTGGTTGTCCTCTACTTGCCTGAGGCCTGGAGGGCGCCAGCATATTGAGGACCTCCTCCACGGGTGCAGGGGTCCCCTCTGTCTCCGCAGATTTGTAAGGCACTGGTGTCACCTTCAGAGGGGCTTAGGAGACATTGCCCAAACCAGGAGACCCCTGGGAAGAGTCCCCAGATGATGCAGGCAAACACTCCTCCATCCTTGCAGGACAGAATTGGGCCCTCCCTGGACATCTGAGGAGTATGAGGACCTGGCGATGGATCCAGGCGTCATGTCCGCCTATTGCCCAGTAATTGCTCCACAGTGCTCATGGGGTGGCGATAGCATGCAAGTCTGCATGCATCTGCAGCATGCACCTTGTGGTAAGCTGGATGTGGTTCTCCATGAGGGATGCCAATCTCTCGATGGAGGAAGCCATGCACCCACACACCAGAGTCATGGCTGCACGAATGGGCTGGATGGACTCCTCCATCATCTATGAATGGGTGTGCATAGCCTCTGGCAGCTCACACTGCAGTTCCAGCATCTGCCACCTTGTTGATGACTTCAGAGGCATGTCATTAGCCTGAAACTAAGCATCGCCAGGTCGTTCCCCCAGTCCTTGAGTGTGAGTGACCTCGGCTATCATTGCCTCCGTCAGCTGCTCCAGTGTGTCTGTGCTATGCTCACCAGATTGTGACCCCGTTACTAACCATGAGTGACTACCCATCAACATGAGAGTATCTACACTGGTGAAGGGTGCAGGAGAATGATGTGACAGTACACCCTCTGAGGTCTCCTCCTCCTCCTCAGAGGTGGACGTCTGTTGCTCAGACTTGGTGACTGGCCGCTGTTGTCTATGACCTGCAAGAGTGATAAGACTAATGAGAGGGCAATGCGGTTTACAACACCTCCTTCTAACTTCTCATCATCTGCAGCTCTATGTGAGCAGTGATGCACACGTCGGAACAATACTTGTGCTCGACAGAGGGTCTCTTGCACCCGTCCATTAGGCACTCACTCTGTCGGAGCTCCACACACATCTTACCATCTGTGATTGCCTGGCCTGCCTCCATTCCAACCAGCTCCTGAGGCTCTTCCTCCATAAGGGTGAGGAAGACCAGGCAGGACACGGTTCTTGACGTTTCCTGTGCATTATGAGCTCTCTTCTCGTGCAGGCATATACATTTCCTTTGTTAGTCACCCATCAAAGACAGGCACAACTCCTATGTTGGTGGCAGCCTGACTGTCCAACATGGTACCACATGAATGCCTCCTGCATGCAGCCGATCAGGCTGTGTAGGAGTCCCCTCTGCCTGACTGCTGCCCTACACAGAGAGACGACATGCATCTGACAGCCAAAGTTGATACTTGGGCATCTCCACTGACAGGGTGGTCACCCTTCTCCAATCTCTTACTCACCCTCAGTCACATTTAAGGCTGCAAACTTACTGTTATGCACTACACTCATCATGCCAGAACACATCAGGTCATTGACCCTTTCTCGGCACTGCAGCCAGGTATGAGGGACAACCCCACAGCTGTTTACCTCCTCTGCAACCTCCATCCAGGCCTGCATGGTTTACCACCAAGGATTCCTCCTGTCATCTTGAGGGAACAGAACTTCCCTCTGTTCCCTTACAACCTGGAGGAGTGCCATCATGAAGACATTGTTGAATCTTGGGCAACCCTTGATCTACCTTCGGCCATGTCTTCACTTTGTACTGCTGCCAGGGCTCTCTCACTGCTCCTCTCGGAGCTGCTGTATTATCCAGTGCTGCTGGCTGGTTATAAAGATGGCATCAGCATTTCTGGATCTAGAACATCCCCCCACCTGTGACATCTGACTGGCCGCCTCCCCCGCCAGCTGGCCTGCCCTTAATTGGCCAGCTCCGACAATATTGCCCGCAAAACTGCTCCCCCCCCCCGAGCGGCCACGCCACCCGCTTTTGGTTCTGGCCGCGGGACTTGCTTCCTTCAAGTAAAATTCCAGCTAACTCTGTTTCTCGCTCCACAGATGCTGCCAGACCTTCTGAGTATTTCCAGCATTTTCTGTTTTTATTTCGGATTTCCAACATCCGCAGAATTTTGCTTTGTAGGAGGAGAGAGGTGATGTTTCTGCAGGGGGCCAGGACACCCTCAAGACACAGGCTGTGAAGGGAATGGGAGCAGATGGCCAGGGAGGTCAATTCCTGGAGTCTGGTTCCGAAGATCCGGCTGCAATGCCAGAAAAACTCAGTGACCTCACGGGTCATCTACACATGGCATGTCCCACCCATCTCACCACCAGCCTCTCACGCTGCTCAATGTACCACAGCCACATCACTCACCCACCAACAATCAGGATTTATGCCTAACATTAAGCTGCTCCACCTCACCCTTATACACTTACCAATGCTGCCAGCCTCACATTCACCATCTAGCTATTCAGCTACAAGCAGGCACATCGCCCAAATGCATTGCAACACACTAACTGACACTCTTCCCCATCTCTTGCAGGACTATGTCACACATAACCACAGGAAGCAGCAGAGAACATGGCAGAGGAACAGTCATGGCTGTATCTCCTGGGCCCTTTGGAGAAGATGGTACTCCGCACTACAGGGCCAGCAGTGACTGAGCCTGTTGCATCCAGTATTGTGGAGAACATCCAGGATGATGGTGTGCTTCAGCCTTATGTCACTTCTCAAATCACACTTCAACCTCATCCTGCTACCTGGCATGGAGTACAAGCTGCAGGTGGTGTAACCCTGCACCTCTTGCTTTCCACCCCACACCTTCCTTCACCCACAACCCTCCCCTTCTGTATTTTTGCTTTCAGATATGCAAGAGTTGTGTGGCTGCTACCAACATCAACAGAGCTATCTGAAAGATTTACTTAGTGTGCCAGTGAGTAGATTAGTGATTACATCGTAACTAACCCTGTTACATCTGAAAACAGCAGATACAAGGACCCTGCAAAAGCTTCCATATATTCTGCAACTGCCAATATGTCACAAGTGAATCATCAATCTTCTCTCTGAGTACTACTTTGCATGAAAGGGGGTGAAAGGCTTCATTCTGACCCTAGCACCGATCAGCAGATAGGATGGATGTGACAGGCTTACACAAGTCTTCGTACAATCAGATTCAAACACATCACAGTAGGTGCAGTTCATTTCAGGGAGTCAAATCATGAAACAACAGATAGAAAAGGATTTTTTTTTCTAAATAATGAATGGGAACAATACATCTGAAAGAACAGCAAAGGCAAAATGAAACAAGAAAAGGTAAAGTGAAAGGAAACTAATAAGGAAGCCAAAGCAGAGAATCGAATGAAAAACTGAACTATATGTGTTCTAAGACAGTAATACATGGTCTGGGGGTCTGCAGTACAGTGTGGATGGGGTATGGATCTCAGCTTTGTATTTCGCAGAGACCTGAATTTTGGGTCTTATTCTTCAAACGAAATGTGAACACTGATCACCTCAGAGTGGAAGGGAAAGACATTGAAAATCCAACCATTTAAATAAAGAACAATTATCCACAAGCTGACAGAAAAATCCCACAAGGGATAGAGAAATAGAAAACATGGATTTGCAGTGACATCATCACTAATTGTTCCTACCAAAGACAGTTCTGTTTTTCAAATTTGATCATAGTATGTCAGACAATAATTGGCACTAAATTGCATTAATGCATAGCATTTTTTTTTTACGAAAACCACATGACATGGTCTTGCATACTGAGTCAATGCTTTTCTCTTCAGGTTTCAGTTTCACAGTTGACAAAATGGAAGCTGAAGGCACATTCTGAATCCAACCATCCCAACATGATCAGAGATAACATAATATTGGGTAATACTGGTGCACATTCACCTCCACATCACCAGCAGACAGATTCCCAGCTCTTGTCGCACCCATCAGCCTATTAACGCTGTTAGAGAGAGGGATGAAATTCTCCAAGGACAGGGATTGCGCCTGACGTCCCAGCATCAGGATGAGCCCTAAGTCCATGCCCAACGGAAGTAAGTAAGGCTACAAAATTGGAAGAAGAGAAGCTCAGTTTGGGTCTAAATCAAAAATTTGCAATTCTAAAGTGTCTTTCACAACCTGAGGATGTTCCAAAGTTTGTCTCATTCAATGAAGTGCTTTTTGAAATGAGTCACAGTTGTAATGGAGGAAACGTGGCAAGCAAATTACATACAGCAAGCTCTCACAAACAGCAATGCGATAATGACCAGATAATTTGCTTTTCATGATGTTGGTTCAGGGATAAATATTGGCCAGAACTCCACTGATCTTCTTCACATAGTTCTAGAGGATCTTTTATATGCACCTGAGAGCAGACAAAGCTTCAATTTAACATCTCATCTGAAAGACAGCATTGCTGACAGTATAGCAATCCCTCAGTACTGCACCACAGCTAGATTATGTGCTCAACTGTCTGGAGTGGGACTTGAACTAATAACCACCTACCTGTAAGGTAAGTGCACTACCAACTGAGCTATGACTGACACATTGCTGTGGGCAGTAGATTTATGTCTTGTTGCTCTTGGTTGATGACAGTCTATTGATAGAAATATCATGTAGAAGGCAGATGAAGAATAGTGCCTTGACCTCTCAGCTGCCATCAGTTATGGTGGCCTTAAGAGCACTGGAAGGGAAACAATGTCATATGTCATGCAGGCCCCCACCTGCACACTAATTTTGCCACATGACATTAAATTTCAAATTGTTTCTGGGAAAAAGAGAAGGCCTATTACAAGGGGTTGCCAATCCCTTGGCTGAAGGACATTTTTGCATATCAATAGACACTGCCTGGAACAACGGACCATTCCCAGACCCATGCAATACACAGAGCCAGAAGTGGTTATACCAGTCACATAACTACTCTGCTGGCCAACTTGTGGAGTTTTAAATTGTAGAGACAGTGTCTAAACTGGCAGAAAGCTCTGTGCTCCTGGATTGAAAAGACCTCCTTCCCTCCTGTCTGCTCCCATCTCTTTCTCACGGAACTCCAAGACCCATTGAAGACACATGAACCCTAAGGGAGAAAAGTCTCCTACAGTGAACAAGGTTTAAGAAGAATACTGGGCCACAACGAAAAACAAGATCTACCTACAAGCAAGGACTCGACAGCGAGCTCGAAACACAGTAACTAAAAACCCTCCTCAGAGATTGCCTCAAACTTCTCCACTTTATCTTTTCTTCTGCTCTTTTCTGTCCCTATCTGCATGTGTGTATCGCGTATGCATGCTACTGTGGGCATGTCGTGTATCTGTAGGCATTAACCAAATTGGAATTTAAGTTTAATAAAATTTCACCTTCCTTCTTTAAACCTAAGAAAGTCCGTTTGTGCTCATTTCTTTGCCTTATAATTGGAAAGCAGAGAACAAGGATTCACCAAAGGGATGCTAAAACAATGTGTTTAAAAATAATACCCTGTTACAGTAAGACCTGGTGAAGGCTGAGAGGGACCCCCTGGACACCTTTCTCACCTGGTCATAACACATGAGATTCACAGGGACAGCTGGGGACTAGCCAGAGATCAAGGATATAAGAACTGAAAGTGCTGGAAATACTCATCAGGTCTGACAGCATCTGTGGAGAGAGAAGCAGAGTTAATGTTTCGGGTCAGTGACTTTTCAGTTCTACTTCTTTCAGTATTGAAACAGAATTTTCTTCTGCCCCCGAAACATCAGAATCTCGCAGGTCACCAGCAGATGAAGCTTCATGACCGAGGAATCCCAAGCTCTGGTGTGTGAACATGTCCATGCAACAACTTTCATTTATATAGCGCCTTCAATGTAAAATGTCCAAGGGCGCTTCACCAGAGCATTGTCAAATAAAATTTGACACCGAGTCACATAAGGAGATATTAGGACGAGTGACCAAAAGCTTGGTCAAGGGATAGGTTTTAAAAAGCTTCCTACAGGTGGGCTTAGGGAGGAAATTCCAGAGTTAGAGCTGAGGAAGATGAAGGCATAACCACCGATGGTGGAGCAATTAAAATCGGGGATGCACAAGAGATGATAACAATCAGTATTATCCATGTTCTCATTTCGTTTTCCCGATACATAGGGATGTATCCATTTTCGGAGGTAACTCACATTCATGCAGAGAGCAGAAAGAGAAAGAAACTGATTTGAATCTGGACGTTACCTGAGAGGACTAGAAAAGTGCACTAAAGAAGCTTTTAATTTTGTTTCTCAAAAACAAGATAGTGTTTCAGCTGACAGTTCAGGAAAAATGAAATATTGATCTATTAAAAAGTGAGTTATCAGTATTTGGAGCTGTGTGACTCTGAAATGTAACTCAGTTTCTCGTCTCTCAAAAGGTCATCAACAATTTGAACTGCTGATTGTCCACAAAGAGACGCTTCCCTTTTCGTCTGAGAATAAGCAAGGAGAATCTTTTAACTTTCTCTACAGGTAACTGGTATTTGGGAGCCTGGGAAAAGCATGTTATGAAGAGAGCATTTGTCCAGATGCTTAATGAGGAACCCCCTGTATCTCAGGAGGACAATTATAGTGTCATAGCCTTATATCTGTACTCCCAAGTCTCAATTCTGTTTTATTACAACTATCAGATTCCCCTTGGGGTATTGCTTAGAATTGTAGAAATTTACAGAACAGAGGAGGTCATTCGGCCTATTGCATCTGTGCCAGTCCGAAAGCTATCCAGCCGAATCCCATTTTCCATCTTTTGGTCCATAGCTCTGTAGGTTATGGTATTTCAAGGGCCTATCCAAGTGCTTTTTAAATGCAATGAGGGTTTCTGTGTCTACCACCCTTAAGGCAGTGAGTTCCAGAGTCCCACCACCCTTTGGGTAAAAAATTACTCAACTCTCTTCTAATCCTTATACCGATTACTTTAAATCTATGCCCCCTGGTTATTGAAAGATAAGTGGATGGTAAATGCAGCCCTGATACAGGAAGTCAAGACTGTTCTAGGGCAGACAGACTTCTCAAGCTCTTACACACAAGAGGAGGTGTGTTGGCTACCAAGCCAGACAAAGCGTCAGGACTCAATGGGATTTATCCAGAATTCCTGAAGAACATCGGATCACAGGGAAGGAAGTGCCTAGCAAAGCTATTTACCAACATCCATAGCATAGACACCGTTCCAAATATCTGGCACCAATCTATGATAGTACCACTGCCAAGACAGGGAACCCACACAGCTACCGCCCCAGTGCCCTGTTCTCAATAAGGTCCTGGAACACCTCTTGCTCAACAGATCGAGTCCCACCCTGGAAGTAGTGATGCCCGCGACAGAAAGGTTTTCACACAGGCCACAACTGCTCTGAGCAGGTCCTAACACCAACCTCACATATTGAGGCTGGTTTTCAGAAAGACCTGAAAGGTACTGCCTTTGTTGACTTATCCCGTGTCTGTGACACAGTGTGGCGGACAGGCATGCTGCTGAAACTCTCCAAAATCATCTGCTGAGTGAAAACCCTACAACTAATCAACTCCATGATCAGGAACCGACAGTTCTGTGTACACCCTGGAGGTCAAATCAGTCGCACACACATAACCAACAATGGGCTCCCACAGGGATCAGTCCTCTTCAATATATATACCAGTGACCTCCCTCCCACAAAATGACAGCTCTTCATATATACTGACGATTTGGCCTGGCCCTCCAGGCTAAAGAACTTCAGGACATTGAGAAAACACTCACTGAAGATTTATGTTTTCTGAAACCCTACTTCAGAAAATGGAGACTCAACCAAATGCCACCAGGACTGTCTTTTCATCCTTCCACCTGAACAACTCGAAGGCCACGAAAGAACTTCATGTCCAGTTCTATGGCCGACCACTCACCCATGATCCAAGGCCAAAGTACCTTGGCATCACTCTCGACCGTACATTGACCTACCGGCAACACCTCCAGAACACTGATGAGAGTGAATCTCATAAGGAAACTGGCTGGTACCACTTGAGCCAATGCACTACACACTGCTTCACTCGCCCTTTTCTACCCAACAGCAGAGTACTGCTGCTCAACACCTCCGGGAAATCATGAGGATTATTTCTGGAGCATTGAGACGAAAACAACTTGAGCGGCTTCCCGTGCTAGCACACATTGAACCTCCTGATGTCCGCAGGGAGAATATTCTCCTCAAAGAACACCATGGCTGGCAGTTAATGAAGCGCTTTCATTGATACAGGACCTCAAAAAAAACCCACGCGCTCACCTAAAATCTCGTAGCCTCTACTAGAACACACTCCACACCCTACAAACCGACAACAGCCTCAACTCTTGATGGTGCACCTCCCGGTTGACTGCTAACATCACCAACTGCAACCTGGTAACTAACTTGAGCGAAGTTCCAGGTTTCAACTTTCCACGGAAAATCTGGACAACGCTCAACCACTTGAGGACAAGCCTAGGAAGATGTGGCCAATTACGCCACAAGTGGAACAGGAGGACCAGCTCAAATTGTGACTGTAACCATCCAAGTCAGACCATCACCCACGTATTGAACTCTTACCCTGAGGGATCCATTCCTGATGGCATCACAACCATCCATACTGCATCAACTGAAGCCGTTGAATGGAAATAGGTGTTTCCTAACCACTGTATTTAGGCCCCTCAAAATACACCTCAATTAAATCTCCCCTCAGCCTCCTGTTCCACAGAAAACAACCCCAGCTTATCTTTCCTTATAGCTAAAATTCTCTATTCTTGGCACTATCCTTATAAATCTCCCCTGTATCCTCTCCAGAGCAATCACATCTTCCCTGTAATGCAGTGACCAGAGCTGATTGCAGTATTTTAGCTGTGACCTAATTGGTGTTTTATACAATTCTAGCATAACTTCCTCACTCTTATAGTCTATGTCTAGGCTAATAAAGGCAAGCATCTCATTTGCCTTCCTAACCACCTTATCTACCTATCCTTCTACCTACAGGGATCTATAGATATGTACTCCAAGGCCCCTCTGTTCCTTTACACTTCCCAGTATCCTACCATTTATTGTGTATTCCCTTTGCTTGTTTGCCCACATTGTCTCACACTTCTCTGGGTTAAATTCCATTTGCCATTTTTCTGCACAGTTGACCAATCCATTGATATCTTTCTGTTGTCTACAGCTTTCTTCCTCATTATCACCCACGCAACTAATTTTTATATCATCTGCAAACTTCTTAATCATGCCCCTTACATTTAATTCTAAATCATTGATATATACTCCAAAAAGCAAGGGACATAGTACTGAGCCCTGCAGAACCCCACTGGAGACAGCCTCCAGTCACAAAAGCACCCATCAACCATCACCCTTTGTTTCCTGTCACAGAATCAGTTTTGTATTCACCTTCCTACTTGCTCTTGGATCCCATGGACTTTTACTTTTCTGACCAGTCTGCCATGCGGGACCTTGTCTAAAGCCTTGCTAAAATCCATTTAGACTACATCAGACACACTACTCTCATTGACCCTCTGCAATAAACTATAGGGGAGGCATAGTGGCTTAGTGGTAATGTCACTAGACTAGTAACCCAGAACCCCTGGCTAATACTCTGGGGAACTGGGTTTGACTCCCACTATGGTAGATGGTGGAATTTAAATTCAATTAATAAATATGAAATTAAAAAGCTAATCTAGTGGCGATCATGAAACCATTGTCAATTGCTGTAAAAACCCATCTGGTTCACTAATTTCCTTTAGGGAAGGAAATCTGCCATCCTTACCTGGTCTGGCCGACCTGTGACTCCAGACCCACAATAATATGATTCACTCTTAAATGCCCTCTGAAATGGCCTAGCAAGCCACTCAGTTGTGTCAAAACCCTACAAAGTCTAAGAGAAGGAATAAAACCAGACGGACCACCTGGCATCGACCTAGGCACTGGAAATGGCAAACCCAGCCCTGTTGACCCTGCAAAGTCCTCCTTACTAATGTCTGGGGGCTTGTGCCAAAATTGGGAGAGCTGTCCCACAGACTAGTTAAGCAATAGGCTGACATAGACATACTCATGAAATCATACCTTGCAGACAATGTCCTAGGCAACACCATCACCATCCCTGGTACCCACCAGAGCTGGCGGTATAGTCAGGAGGGAGTTGCCCTGGAAATCCTCAACATTGACTCTGGACTCCATAAGTCTCATGTCACCAGGTCGAAAGTGGGCAAGGAAATCTCCTACAGATTACCACCCACTGCAACCACCCTCCACCCCCCAGCACGTGATGGTGTCCTCCAATACTTTTTGCAAATTTCACACTTTTCACTAATCTCTTCTATTATCCTCACATACTCTTCATCTATCATACCTGCATTCTTGAGCAGGGTTTTTAATCTCTGACAAGAAGGGTGAGCAAACTGTCTGTGTAACTTTAATTTGCTTTTTATCTCTCTGTTCTTAACACCTGATGCCATTAATAATGTTCTCACACTCTGACTAGAAACATCAGGTTTTGTTAAGTGCATACAATAATGCCCAGACTGGGTAAACTGCAAATTCACTGACTTTCCAAAAACAATTGCCTTATCATGCTCCATATCCAGTTCCATTTGTGCCTTTTTCATTGAAGGCTTACTCAACTGGAGACTACATCAGTACTGATAAAGTGGTTTACTCTAGCCAATTTAAATGGAATTACTACTCTCTTCAATGACTTCAGTGTGTTGTCACCACCAAACATAAAGCTGGTAGTACTTTTATACTCCTTAACCTTGCATCAATCCTCACTACTAAATGAATCCAGATAACATTGTAACCAATCAGTTCCACATACTGCCGATGTGCAAGCACTATTCAATACATCACAGTTGAATGAATCTGCAACTAACACATTCATCAGAGGACAAAAACTCCTTGTGTCTAGTGCAATTCATTCGCATTCATCAGTATCTTCCTCTTCTGCCTCAGAATTCTCTGCATCATGTATTATTTTGAGGACTCTGCCCCTCCGCTTAGGTCAGTTCATTGCATAATGATACATTGAATAACATCTGAACCCCCAATAAATGTTCCTTGGCTTTCCTGGGATTCATTTGCCTATGACTGTTGTTACAATTCTGTCTTTCATGGTAATAGTCAGACCTGTTAAAGGTGCTTTCATCCTCATTCCTCCTGTCTTTAATTCTTCCATAGTAGTTATGCCTGCTTCCAGTATCTGGACAATTTTGCAATCTAGTAAACATTGAGTCCTCCATTCTTTGCGTCACCACAGAATGCCCTGTTTGTTCTAACAGGGCTGCCAGAAATGACTGTTTCCCAGGAATTTCTTTAAGGCAACAGACATTTGATCCAACAGGGAGTCTTTGTCCAAGAACTGAACCTGTCCATATACAAAACCCTAGCACAATCTAGCAATTTAAATGCTAGCACTGAACCAGGGATCTCCAAATTGAATTTCTTGTTAAAGTCCCGATATATTCTTCCATTGAATAACCAACTATTTTCCTAAATCTATCAAAGTCTCGCCATGCCTCAGACAGATTCTATAAGTTCTCTTTCTTGTAAATTTCATCCAAGAATTCTGACAGACGATCCAAACCTTCATCAGTATACAACTGATGAGCATCCAGTTCACAAAACATTTTACTTCTGATTTTACTTTTGGCAGAAAGTGGCAATGCCAAGGCCATATCTTGTTTCCTCTTTGGTAGAGATGTAACCCATGTCCACATGTCCACTTCATTCTTCCACTGGTCATATGGTTCAGACTCAGAGAACATTGGAGGGTAATCATACCCTAACAATTTACACTTGCTTTTTGTCATATATTCCACAATAGCCAGTGAGATTTTAGCTTTCTATGTAAAAAAAAATCCTAGTTTCCAACCTTCAGCTTTAGGCAACAATTCTCTGCTACCATGTTAAACTCCAAAAAGCTTGTTATGGAAGGATAATGCTGGAGCCTATCTTTACTCAGATTCACATTTATTGTACAGAGTAAAAGGATTACAAATATGCAGCTCCTCACTCACTCAAACCTCAGTCTCAGTAAGTGTCTGCTTATAAGTGTTCAAGTAAGACCCCAGTTAACACCCTCCACCTGCATATAATTAAACAATTGATACATAATTAACAGATTACTATCAGAGTGCCTCAAATAACTGAACGATTGGAAAGAAGATACATCGGAACATTGAAATGTAACAGAACTGGAAAACACCTTTGTGCCTCATCTGGTCAGACCTAGTGAGATCAGCTCAGCAGCAGTGAATAAAACATTTTAACTGATCGTTTCCTGTTGGCCCAGAATTTGCTGGGAAAATAATGGGAAGTTTAACGTGTACAGCATTATTAGTGTATAAATAACCCGGCAATTTGTGCATATTCACCACAAATTGCTTGACAACTTGTGCCACTCCATTATTTGCCTTGCAAAAACCACAGCTCGCTGTCACCCTCCCCATGAGTTTTAAGAAATCGCTGTTGAAACAAATTAAACTAGCCACAGAACATTAGGGCTGGTACCTATTGACATAAGGACCCTTTTAATGACAAGACTGCAATGTCACTCAACCTCTCTGCCCCATAAAGAAAACAATTTAAACTGTGGAGTCCCATTCCAGTTGGTAATACCTGTTGGTAATAAATTGTTCCCAGAGGTTTTTAAAGCTTAAAGTTAAAAAAAATTACTTTCCTTGTCTCTTTTTCTCTCTCTTTTTAATCCAATCCTTCTTTCTCTTGATTTTTCTTTCTGAATCTGATTTAATTCTAGTTCACCTTATTTCCTTCGTTGTCATTTCTGTTCCCCAGTGGAATTGAGTTCTGCCCCAAACTCCAGCCACAAGCAGCCAGATCTGTCCCTTCCTGGTTGACCTGGGCTAAAGATTCCTGGCCCATATGTGTAAATAAAGCTCCATGTCAAGACTAGGAAAATTTAGTAGCAGGAGTTTGTCACACTTGGACTGAATGATAAGGCAGTGATTCACATTATCCAGCTCTCCCAGTTAAAGGAATCGGAGAAAGCAAGGGGATGCTGAATAAACCAAATACGCCATCCTTATCTGTTCATTCTAAAATGATACCTCTCTCTCATAATCAAGTTGATTTAAGGTTGTTACATATTTCCAGGTGAGCATAAACAGTCAACTCATAACTAAATCAAAGCTGTAATGCAAACAGATGTAAGTGCTTTGAGAGTAATGTTAGTTATAAATAGTCCTTCCATTCCCTTCAATAATCCACTGACTGTATGAACATAAAAATTACTCCAATCTTCAAATTAGTCTATGAATCTCTTCTCACCCGTTTTGCAAAAATCTCTTCCACATGTTTATTTTATCCGCCAGGAATTTCACTAAAATTGAATGTCAAGGGAGCTATTCCAATTATCGTATAACCCTTTGTATTTGCCACATCTCATTAAATCCGGTGCATCATAAATTAGCTTCCCTTAAGCAAGTGAATCCCAATTCGCATTCCAATGTGTATTTGATGGAGCTACTCAAGAAAATCATTGTCCTAGTCATTAAGTAGGGTCAATGCTGTCATACAATACAAAGCACTGGAAACCCCATTAAGCAACGAGGACTCAGAACTACAACCAGCAAAACAGCAGGGCTGTCTTGCAAAAAGTAAATTCTGCATACTGTCCCTTTGACTATGTTTATCCATCACAGGAGGTCTGTGTAAAGATTTCAACTTTAATGCCCAAAGTATTCTTGACACACCAACAGTTTCCTCAGGATAAGGATTGCTTTTACGAATCAACTGTAGGATTGCAAACCCTCCAGAATTGCCCTGGGCTCTCCAGGATTTAAAGATGAATCTCCAGGACATGGCTGCACGCAACCCAAGAGAAAAATCATAGCACAGGGACATTAAACATCAGCTGTAAAAATAATCAAGATGAAAAAAATGTTGGTTTGACAGACAGACCAGATTCATCCCATTGGGTAATGAAGAGTTGGTTTGCTGTCCAATTAGTGGTGGAAGACCATGAGAAAGGGCCTTTCAGGTGGTGGAGGTGTGAGGAGGGGTTGGTAGGAGATTGTGTGATGAAACCTCCAGGAATATGTCCAAGCAGAGTTGGAAGCCCCAATAAAAAGGTATTTCGGGGTAGAAATTAGTCAGGGTACGTTTTCGAGGCAAGCGGCGGATGCAAGAACAGAGAGGTCTGAGGTTGGCTCGAGTTTATGTCTCAAGCTCCCTCTCATCTTCGTTAAGAGCTGCTGGCGCCTGTTGCACACCCACAGGCAGCTCATTCTATGACAGCAATGAACTTTGGGCAACGGCCATCGGTTAATTCGTGGAGGGGTTTGGATCAGGTGGTGGAAGGGTGGGGGTTGATCACCCGGCCTGAGGAGTTAGGGGAACACGCCATCCCCTCTTGGCTCCACAGAAAATTTAATTTCCATAGAAGTTCAAAATAAGCTCACTTTTAGTTGGCGAGGCCACTGAAAAATCTCACAGCGGGATCGTTCAACATTTGTTAGGGCCCTCATTAATCTATATAAGGGTTTGCCGCTTGTTTCAGGCATCTGCCGGAGCTTTTAATTTAATTTAATCTAAATCAATCAAATATGAAATAAGACTTTATCGATTCATTAGTATATAAACTAAAACCTAAGGCCGATTTTAATCATTTATCACATAGACGGAGACAGAGAGACTAGCAGGGAGTGTATTGGTTTAAATTAGGACCTGGGAAATGAAAAGTATTTCAATGGATAGTGTCATATTAAGTGTTGTAATAATAGTATAAGCACAAGGCAGGACCAGAGGTATTAATTAAAATTGATAATTTAAGTAGGTTACTAGTGGCACAGTGGTGCAGTGGTTAGCACCACAGCCTCACAGCTCCAGCGACCTGGGTTCAATTCTGGGTACTGCCTGTGTGGAGTTTGCAAATTCTCCCTGTGACTGTGTGGGTTTTCGCCGGGTGCTCTGGTTTCCTCCCACAGCCAAAGACTTGCAGGTTGATAGGTAAATTGGCCATTATAAATTGCCCCTAGTGTGGAAGGTGGGGATGTGGTAGGAACATAGGATTAGTATAAATGGATGGTTGATGGTTGGCACAGACTCGGTGGGCCAACGGGCCTGTTTCAGTGCTGTATCTCTAAAATGAAAAAAAAAAAGGGACTGAATATGACTTGAACAGAGTGCTGGGAGTTCAGTGATTAGAGGAGGTGCTTCTTTGCTTTTTCTAACTTTTCACCCTGTAGGATTTGGTTCTTACTCTACTACAGGGGAAGATGCTAGCTGTTTGGTGAGTATGTGGTAAGTGGTTAAAATCTATTCTATTCCTAAGGTTTAAAACAGTACAGGAACTGGTGGTAAGGTTAATAATATATATGAAAAGGAAAATAAATAATTGAATAAAATAATTAAGTAGTTAATTAAAACATATTAAGGATGGCAGGACAGACGCTGTTTGCAGCTCGAGGAGCTCAGAGTGAGCTAGGGGCTGAGCTGCAGACACTGTGGCATATCTGGGAGGGGAGAAAATTACCTGGGCACTTGGTACCAGGGGGTGGTCAAACGCCCTTAGGATAGGGTCATCTGATTTGGTCAGTGGTCAGGGATAAGAGAGTATGGCTGCAGTGAGGCAGGCAAGGGAACCCAGAGGGTAGGAGTGCAGGAGTCTCAGCCTTTGCCATTGTCCAACAGGTTTGAGGTTCTTTCAGCTTGTTTGGATGAGAGTGGGGGCTGCAGGGTGGATGGGCAAACTGACCATGGCACCATGGTACAGGAAGCCATTCAAGTGGAGGGAGCAAAAAGGAATGTACTGGTAGTAGGGGACAGTATAGTGAGGGGGATTGATACTGTTCTCTGCAGCAAAGAGTGAGAGTCCAGAAGGCTATGCTGCCTGCCCAATGGCAGGGTTCGGGACATCTGCTCAGGGCTGGAGAGGAACTGATAGTGGGAAGGGGAGGATCCAGTCATCATGGTCCATGTAGGTACCAATGACATAGGCAGGACAAGGAAAGAGGTTCTGCATAGTTAGTATGAGGAGCTAGGCACCAAATTAAGAAGCAGAACCTCAAAGGTACTAATTTCTGGATTATTACCTGAGCCATGTGCAAATTGGCATAGGGCAAATAAAATAAGAGAAATGAATGCGTGGCTCAAAGACCAGTGTGGTAGAAGTGAGTTCCAGTTCATGGGGCACTGGCACCAGTACTGGGGAAAGTGGGTGCTGTACCGTTGGGACGGTCTGTATCTGAACCGTGCTGGGCCCAGTGATCTAGCGAGCCGTATAACTAGGGAAGTAGAGAGGGTTTTAAACTAAGTAGTGGGGACAAGGGATCAAATTTGGGAAGATGTGGTAAATCAAAGAGTAGAGACAAGAAAGAAAGGTAGTAATATGGGAAAAGATGATCAAACTGTGACAGGAATGGATAAATAAATAAAATAAGTATGATCTGATAGCAATTACAGAGACATGGCTGCAGGATGACATGGATTGGGACCTGAATATTGAAGGGTATATAACATTTAGGAAGGACAGGAAGCTAGGAAAAAGTGGAGGGCTGGCTCTGTTAATTAATAATGGTATTAGCACATCAGACAGGGATGACCTAAGTTCAGGAAACCAGGATGTAGAAGTGGTTTGCGACGAGATAAGAAATGATAAAGGTAAGAAGTCACCCGTGGGAGTGGTGTACAGGTGCCCTAACAGTAACCACATAGTAGGACAGAATATAAAGGAAAAAATAATGGAAGATTGTCAGATAGGTACGGTGATAATCATGGGGGATTGTAATCTACATATAGACTGGAAGAATCTGATGGGCAAAGGTAGCCTGGATGAAGAGTTCATAGAATGTTTTCAGGATAGTTTCTTAGAACAGCACATTCTGGAGTCAACCAGAGAGCGGGCTATACTAGACCTGGTATCGTACAATGAGATAGGATTAATTGATGATCTCATGGTAAAGGTGCCCCTAGGTAGCAGTGATCATAATATGGTTGAATTTTACATCGAGTTTGAGGGAGACAAGAATGGATCCAAGTCTAGTATTTTCAACTTAAACAAGGGCATCAATGAGGACATGAAAGCAGAAAATGAACTGGTAAATTAGGTTAAGGGATAGGTCAATAGAGATGCAGTGGCAGACAATTAAGGGGATATTTCAGAACACACACAACAGATACATTCCAATGAGAAAGAAAAATTCCAAGGGGAGAACCCATCATCCATGGTTAACTAAAAAAGTTAAAAATAGTATCAAACTTGAAGAAAAAGCACATATTTGCACATAGATGGTTGGCAGGTCAGAAGATTGGACGGAATATAAAAAAGCAGAAAAGAATGACTAAAAGATTAATAAGGAGGGAAAAATTAGAGTATGAGAAAAAGCTAGCTAGAAATATAAAAACAGATAGTAAGACTTTCTATAGATATTTTTAAAAAAGATTTAACAAAATGAGCATTGGTCCTATAGAAAGTGAGTCTGGGGAATTAATAAGGGAAAGTAAGGAGATGGCAGAGCAATTGAAGAGGCAGTTTGCATCGGTCTTCACTATGGAGGATACAAGTAACATCCCAGAAATAGCTGCAAATCAAGAAATGGAAAGGAGGGAGGAACTCAAGAAAGTTATAATCACCGGGAAATGGTACCGAGCAAATTGTTGGAGCTATGGGCTGACAAGTCCCCAGGTCCTGATGGGTCTCATTCTAGGGTCTTAAAAGAAGTGGCTAGTGAGATAGTTGATGGGTTGGTTTTGATTTTCCAAAATTCTCTAAATTCGGGGAAGGTTCCATTAGATTGGAAAATAGTGAATGTAACTCCTTTATTCGAAAAGGGAGAGAGACAGAAATCAGGAAACTACAAGCCAGTTAGCTTAACATCTGTCTTCGGGAAAATGTTAGAAGCTATTATTAAAGACGTTGTAGCAGAGCATTTGGAAAAATTCAAGGTCATCATGCAGAGTCAACATGGTTTTGTGAAAGGGAAATCATGTTTAAGCAATTTATTGGAGTTCTTTGAAGAAGTAACATGTGCTGTGGATAAAGGGGAACTAGTGGATGCACTGTACCTAGATTTCCAGAAGGCATTTGATAAGGTACCAGATCAAAGGTTATTGTGGAAAATAAAGTCATCAGTAAAGTGATGGAAGGTGTCATCAACAGTGCCATCAAGCAGCATTTGCTTAGCAATAACCTGCTCAGTGACACTCAGTTTGGGTTCCGCCAGGGCCACTCAGCTCCTGACCTCATCACAGCCTTGGTTGAAACATGGACAAAAGAGCTGAACTCAAGAGGTGAGGTGAGAGTGACTGCCCTTGACATTAAGGCAGCATTTGACTGAGTATGGCATCAAGGAGCCCTAGCAAAACTGAGGTCAATGGGAATCGGGGGAAAACCCTCCACTGGCTGGAGTCATACCTAGCGCAAAGGAAGATGGTTGTGGTTGTTGGAGGTCAATCATCTGAGCTCCAGGACATCACTGCAGGAGTTCCTCAGGGTAATGTCCTAGGCCCAACCATCTTCAGCTGCTTCATCAATGACCTTCCTTCAATCATAAGGTCAAAAGTGGGGATGTTCGCGGATGACTGCACAATGTTCAGCACCATTCGTGACTCCACAGATACTGAAGCGGTCCGTGTAGATATGCAGCAAGACCTGGACACTATCCAGGCTTGGGCTGATAAGTGGCAAGTAACATTCGCCCCACACAAGTGCCAGGCAATGACCATCTCCAGCAAAAGAGAATCTAACCATCTCCCCTTGACATTCAACGGCATTACCATCGCTGAATCCCCCACTATCAACATCCTAGGGGCTACCATTGACCTGAAACTGAACTGGAGTGGCCATATAAATTCCGTGGCTACAAGAGTAGGTCAGAGGCTAGGAATCCTGAGGCGAGTAACTCACCTCCTGACTCCCCAAAGCCTGTCCACCATCTACAAGGCACAAGTCAGGAGTGTGATTGAATACTCTCCACTTGCCTGGATGGGTGCAGCTCCAACAACACTCAAGAAGCTCGACACCATCCAGGAAAAGCAGCCCGCTTGATTGGCACCCCATCTACAAACATTCACTCCCTCCACCACCGACGCCCAGTAGCAGCAGTGTGCACCATCTACAAGATGCACTGCAGCAATGCACCAAGGCTGCTTAGACAGCACCTTCCAAACCCGCGACCTCTAACAACTAGAAGGATCAGGGCAGCAAATAAATGGGAACACCACCACCTGCAAGTTCCCCTCCAAGTCACACACCATCCTGACTTGGAACTATATCGCCGTTCCTTCACTGTTGCTGTGTCAAAATCCTGGAACTCCCTTCCTAACAGCACTGTGGGTATACCTACCCCAAATGGACTGCAGCGGTTCAAGAAGGTAGCTCACCACCACCTTCTCAAGGGCAATTAGGGATGGGCAATAAATGATGGCATAGCCAGTGACGCCCACATCCTATGAATGAATTTTAAAAAAGCTCATAGTGTAGGTGGTAACATTTTGGCATGGATAGAAGATTGGCTAGCTAACAGGATACAGATAGTAGGCATACATGGGTCATTTTCTGGCTGGCAAGATGCTATGAATGATATGATCCAGGGATCAGTGCTCAGGCTCAACTTTTTACAATTTATATAAATGACTTGGATGAAGGGACTGAAGGTATGGTCGCTAAATTTGCTGATGACACAAAGATAGGTAGGAAAGTAAGTTATGAAGAGAACATAAGGAGGCTACAAAAGGATGTAGTTAGGTAAGTGAGTGGGCAAAGATCTGGCAAATGGAGTATAATGTGGGAAAATGTGCAATTGTCCATTTTGGCAAGAAGAATAAAAAAGAAGCATATTATCTAAATGATGAGAGATTGCAGAGCTCTGAGATGCAGAGATATTTGGGTGTCCTAGTGCATGAATCGCAAAAGGTTAGAATGTAGGTTCAGCAAGTAATTAGGAAAGCTAATAGAATATTATTGTTTATTGTGAGGGTAATTGAATACAAAAGTAGGGAGGTTATGCTTCAGTTATACAGGGCATTGGTGAGACCACATCTGGAGTACTTTGTACAGTATTGGGCTCCTTATTTAAGGAAGAATGTAAATGTGTTAGAAGCAGTTCTGAGAAGTTTTACTAGACTAATACCTGCAATGGGCGGCTGTCTTATGAAGAAAGGTTGGACAGGCTAGGCTTGTATCCGCTGAAATTTAAAAGAGTAAGAGGCGACTTGATTGAAACATATATGATCCTGAGGGGTCTTGACAGAGTGGATGTGGAAAGGATGTTTCCCCTTGTGGGAGAATCTAGAACTCAAGGTCACTGTTTAAAAATAAGGGGTCGCCCATGTAAGACAGAGATGAGGAGAAATCTTTTCTCTCAGAGGGTCAGGAGAGAGAATCTTTGGAACTCTCTTAACTTTCTTCCTCAAAGGGCAGTGGAAGCAGCATCTTTAAATATTTTTAAGGCAGAGGTAGATAGATTCTTGATAAGCAAGGGCGTGAAAGGGTATCAGGGATAGGCAGGAATGTGGAGTCGAGGTTACAAGCAGATCAGCCATGATCTTATTGAATGGCGGAGCACGCTCGAGGGGCTGAGTGGCCTACTCCTGCTCTTAATTAGTATGTTTGTATGTTCGTACACATAAAAAATAATCCCCATGAATTAGCAGGGGGACCAAAGCCTGTGTAGATTGGGTGCAGGCAATTCCACTGCTAAATTGGCATACCTTGTGCTCTTTATACATCTAATAAAGGGTGGTATACATATCAGTTTCTATCCCTTTATGTCAAAAAAAGTTAGAAGCTGAAATAAAAGATTGGATTTTGCATCTGACAGTAACCTTATTGACAACTGAAAGTTACCTGGTAAATCGCAGTCTGCTCATTGAGCTGTGAATTGATAGGATGGTGACTCACAAATGCTGACCCTGGCTTATTATGAAAACTCACATGTTACATGGATGGGATAAAAACAACATCATTAGTTACTGGGGGAGAATGGATCCAATTTGCTACCAACATATTGAAAGTTCCAAATATTTAAGTTCCTTGTGTAAATGGAGGCCATGTCACACTGAGACTGAGCCTCAGTTTATCCAGAATGGGCATTGTTTTAAACACACAATTGGGCATGAAGACATGGATATATTATTAACTGGATCCACAGGACTGAAGAGTATCATGTGACTAAACATTCCAAAGAAAGAAATAATTTGCATTTATATAAAAGCAAAATACTGCGGATGCTGGAAATCTGAAATAAAAACAGAAAGTGCTGGAAATACTCAGCAGGTCTGGCAGCGTCTATGGAGAGAGAAGCAGCATTAACATTTCAGGTCGGTGACCTTTCATCTCTCTCCACAGATGCTGCCAGACTTGCTGAGTATTCCCAACACTTTCTGTTTTTATTTGCATTTATATAGTGATTTCAGGCTTTCCCAAGCCTCTTTGCAGCCAATGAAGTACTTCTGAAGTAGTCACTGTAGTAATGTAGGAAATACAGATACAGCAAGGTCCCTCTAACAATAATTAGATAAATGACCAAATTATCAGCTTTAATGATTTTGGCCAAGGGATAAATATTGCTATGGACACTCAGAAAACTCCCCTGCTCTGCTTTGGAAAAGTGCCCTGGGATCTTTAACATTCACCTGAGCTCTCAAACAGGCCTCAGTTTAATTAATATCTTATCTGAAGCACTTCTTCTGCACACACAGCACTCACTCCAATACTACACTGCAGTGTTTGCCTTAGCTACATGCTCAAGACTTGGAGTGGGGTTTGACCTCACAATAATTTGACTAAGAGGTGAGAGTGCTACCACTGAGCCGAGGGTAACACTCTAATTGTTTCTACCAGAAAAGTAATAAAGTGATGTGTGCAATCTCCTACTTTCCAAACCTCCCAACAGGCTGCGTACTGTGATCCCAGAACAAACAGCCTTGAATCCTACTTAATAACAGGAATTTATTCAGGCCTTATTGAAATTATCCCTGCTGGTAATCTGTTCCACAATTCCATCACCATTTTACCAAAATATGTTGTCTTCACTTCCCTTTGACACCTTTAACTTTAAACTGTGCCCTCTAATCCTCAATTCTTGCACTTGTTGGAAGAAATTTCTTCGCTCCTAATCCTAATCCATCATTCTCCTCACCAGTGAGAGCTAGTTATTCAGGAGGATGAGCAGTCAACATATATTAATGGAATCCCCCTATCCCCACCCCGACAGATCAAATGGAATTGAAGAAAGGAAATAGGATAGCACTGGAGACCAATGTGTGAAAAATAAACATTTCTAACTTCAACTGGAAAAATTATGAGACAATTTGAAATATCGAAGTGCATTGTAACATCAATATAATTAATGACAGTTATTGGCACAACAACTCAAGCAATAACTGCAAACACTGAAGTGATATATTGAAGGAGTATCCTTTCAAACTCTGCTGTGCCATGCTGCTTCTGTTCAATAAGTAGCTTGTGCACCAGATAAACTGTGAAGGAAGAACTGTATTATTTAATATCTGTTTATTTGTGATATTTGCAAGCACCTGTCTTAAAGTCAGCTGTAGTTCAATGTAAGTTCAAGCCTCCATCCAGAAATCCAGTCAGACACTTCAGTGCAATACTGAGGGAGCGCTGCACTGCCAGAGGTGCTGTCTTTTGGATCAACCTTCCTATGGCACTATTCAAAGAATAGCAGGCAACTACTCTGAATGTTCTGGGGAATATTTATCCATCAACTAACATCTAAAACAGATTATCTGGTCCTTTATCACAATGTTACATACAGAAGCTTGTTGGGCATATATTGACTCCCACATTTCCTATAACAGTAGCTATATTTCATTAGTCATGAATTGGCTATGAAGTGCTTTGCCTTGTCCTGATGTGGTGTAAGGCCTTATATTCTTTCTCTTTTCTTAAAACTTGACACTAGTTCCATTCACTGCATAGCTTCAGGAGTTTCAGCAGTTGAAAGATTATCTGAAGTATGGTGCTCTGGAGGGCAAGTGGACCATAGAACCATAGAAAAATTACAGCACAGAAGGAGGCCATTTAGCCCATCGTGTCTGTGCAGCCGAACAATCTAGCCGCCCAATCTAATCCCACCTTCCAGCACCTGGTCCGCATCCTCGCAGGTTACAGCACTTCAGGTGCACGTCCAGGTACCTTTTAAATGAATTGAGGGTTTCTGCCTCCACCACCGATCTGGGCAGTGAATTCCAGACACCCACCATCCTCTAGGTGAAAAAGTTTTTCCTCATGTCCCCTCTAATCCTTCTACCAATCACCTTAAATCTGTGCCCCCAGTAACTGACCTCCCGGCCAGGGGAAGCAGGACCTTCCTGTCTACTCTATCTAGGTCCCTCATAATTTTGTACACCTCAATTAAGTCACCCCTCAGCCTCCTCTGTTCCAAGGAAAACAACCTGAGCAGATCCAATCTTTCCTCTTGCTGCTACTTTCAAACCCTGGCAACATTCTTGTAAATCTCCTCTGTACTCTCTCCAGAGCAATTATGTCCTTCCTATAATGTGGTGACCAGAACTGTATGTAATACTCCAACTGTGGCCTAACAAGTGTTTTACACAATTCCAGCATTACATCTCTGCTTTTGTATTCTATATCTCGGCCAATAAAGGAAAGCATTCCAGCAGGCCAAGTGGCTGTGGGGGAGCACTTGGGTAAGAGTGATCATCGTACCATATGCCTTCTTCACCACTCTATCTCCTGCCACCTTTAGGGACCTATGGACACGCACTCCAAGATCTCTCACTTCTTCTACCTCTCTCAATATCCTCCCATTTATTGTGTACTCCCTCGCTTTGTTTGCCTTCCCCAAATGCACACTTCTCTGGATTGAATTCCATTTGCCACTTTTCCGCCCACTCAACCAAACCATTGATATAATTCTAGAGTCTACAGCTATCCTCTTCACTATCAACTACACGGCCAATTTTTGTGTCATCAGCAAATTTCCCAATCATGCCTCCCACATTTAAGTCCAAATCATTAATATATACCATAAACAGAAAGGGTCACAACACTGAGCCCTGTGGAACCCCACTGGAAACTGCTTTCCATTCACAAAAACATCTGTCGACTACTACCCTTTGTTTCCTGTCACTGAGCCAATTTTGGATCCAACCTGTCACATTCCCATGGGCTTTCATTTTTCTGACTAGTCTGACATGCGTGACCTTGTCAAATGCCTTACTAAGATCCACGGACCAGATTTACTCAACAAAATATTGTTTATTATTAAAGGGAATTTAGTCCAAATGCGCAATAATCCAGAAGAAAAATTCCTTAAATGTTTAGTCAACCTTTCATATCATTTTTGTTCATATCATTTAGTCCAATAAAAAAAGCTAAATAATCCATAGACATGAAAATTGTCCATAGATATGGTTTGGGTGTAAAATTAAAACCCCACCAGGTCCGACCCGACAACAGCCAACCCGAACCCAACCCAAGCCCGAGTCCTTTAATTTTGTTAAATGCCTGGCCTGACCCGAAAATAGCAAACATATTATTGAAACAGAAAAAAATTGTAGTTTAAAATGAAAACAATAGGAAACACAGTGGTGCAGTGGTTAGCACTGCAACCTCACAGCTCCAGTGATCTGGGTTCAGTTCTGGGTACTGCCTGTGCGGAGTTTGCAAGTTCTCCCTGTGACTGTGTGGGTTTCCTCCAGGTGTTCTGGTTTCCTCCCACATGCCAAAGACTTGCAGGTTGATAGATAAATTGGCCATTGTAACAAAAAAAAAATTGCCCCAAGTGTATGTCAGTGGTAGAAGAATTGAGGGAAGGTGGGGATATGAGAGGGAAAATGGGATTAATGTAGGATTAGTATAAATGGATGGTCGGTGTGGACTTGGTGGCCCAAAGGGCCTGTTTCAGTGCTGTATCTCTCTAAAACAGTACAGTCTATCCCAACCCAAGCTTGAATGCTGGACGTAGAATACAGACCTGATCTGATCCAAACCCAATGCATGTAGTTGAGTTTGGGTCAGGTAGCCAGACTTTAAGATACAGTTCATATGCCTGCTGTAACTTCTTACCCTCAAAGTTAGTTTCTGCCTGGTAGTCCTAATATTCTAAAATTCTGAGTCATCTTCACTGTTGTCCAATCAGAGGCTTTTCAAAGAACAGGTTCTGGCCGATGCACACATGTCAAACGTGTGTTCTAATTTATTCTATACACAGCAATCTGTATCAGCCTATAACCAATAAAGATGCATCCATGACCTAGCAACCTTCATTTCCCCATTTATACCATTACCAAAGACCACCCAACCATCTGTACACAATTTGCACATTTTGTGGACTTTACATTTTCACAGCTTACCTTTCATCTGCTGCTCTTAAGTCATCCCAGTCACTTGTACTTGAATTAATTCCCAGGTACATTCCTGAATTTATTTAGCTTCTAAAATCAACCAAAGCTGTACTTATTTTGTCTGTCTTTTCCTTGAGAATTAAATTTTACAGTTTCAGCGAGCTCAAGCAGATAGGCCATGCTTTGATTTGTTTTGTAAAATATGTTTAATGATGTTCAGGTATGTCCCAGATTCCCAAGATGTTTAACTGGAGCTTCTGTTTCTCCATTCTTCAAAACTGATGTGAATAATATTTTTGGCATGTTTACCATTTAATGCCTCACACCTCTTCCCAGTATTTGTATCTAGCAAAACCCTTCAAGACATAGACAGCTTTACCAGAATATTGCAAAGAACTTTGCAGCTAATTAATTACTACCAAAGTATAGTAACTGTTGAACAGGAGCAAATGAGGTGAGCGATTAGTTAACCTGTTTTTGGTGCAGTTATTAAATGCAAAAGCAGATTACAAAATTAAACGGGATTCTCATCACAGAAATGTTATGACTCCCTATGGCCATATCTGGGCCTCAATATAATGCATGTGCTTTCAGAAATGGAGTTGGTTTTCAGTGCAAGGACCAAACACTGTTTGAGTGAGCAGGTAGAATTGGAGTCAGACTTGTAATGGAAGCACTTGGGGTTGGGAAAGGATAGGGTGTGGCTATGGTGAGTGTAGGATCTCACATTGTAGATCTGCTATTGTAAATCTCTGGAAGAAACACACGGCACTACGTTCTGGATTGCTGCTGTGAAGTGAACCTATATTATCAACTCACACTGTGCATGCTGCACCAAGCACATATAGTGGCCTCAAATGAACAATACACTACATAGCAAATGAACAACAAATGAACAATACACTACAGTAAGGAAACTGAATGCTGTTTTCTGTGGTGAAAGGTATGATCCTGGGAGCACTGTGTGACATTGTACTTCTATGTAATATGGTGATATTAGGTACGTCACTTCTAGACAGTCCCACAACCCAATAATATGTTATTCAGTATCTGTAGCACCTTTATTTGCTCAAAACCGATTACATTTCTAACCTTTGCCAGTTCTGATGAAAGGTCACTGACCTGAAACGTTAACTCTGCTTCTCTCTCCACAGATGCTGAGTATTTCCAGCATTTTTTGGTTTTATTTCAGATTTCCAGCATCTGCAGTATTTTGCTTTTATTCTGTAGCACCTTAACCTTGCTGTCTGACTGTTGGGTACAAAATATGTGGTGCTTTGGGGAAAGAACAGGAGAGTGGGACTAATCGGGTAGCTCCTTCAAAGAGCCAGCAATGGTAACATGTGCCAGATAGTTTCCTTCTGTGCTGCATGATTCTTTGACTTAATGCAATGGGAAAGTGCCTGAGCAAGGGACATGCAGTCGGATTATTAAAGTGCAAAGAAAAGATTAATAATGGCACAGCCTATGATGCAGACTCATGAATTGATTTAAATATGAGAATAAGTTTAAATTTGTAACACTGGGGGACTGGGAGGCAATGTAGGTCAGCAAAAATGGGACAATGGTTGAGAAACACTTGGTGTGCAATAGGATATTGGCAGCAGTCAATCAATAAGAGTCGCGAGGCAGGTTGTAAGAGGGAACATATTTAGCTTCAGTCCCTGAAACATCCAATACACAAAAGTGATTTGCACATGCCCAGTATCCTTGTCAAACAAAGCAGTGCCTCCATTTGTCCCAGGAAACAGCTGAATGTATCAAATGTTTGCCCCTCTCCCTACCCCTCCACTACCTCAATCTGCTTATTCCAAAAAGAACTGTTAGGGAACATTGCAGGAATTTCAACTTTTAGTAACTTTTGGTTTCCAATACAGGTGTGTTCTGTGTGGTTTGCCCCAGTCATATAATCTTACAGCACAGGAGGAGGCCATTCAGTCCATCATACCTGTGCTAGCTCTGGAGTTTCTCCTGAGTGGAATTCTAGGTGTAAATCTATTTCATAAACTTGTGCTCCTTCTGCGTTTTCCACCTCTGGGAAGAGCAAATGAGGTGGTTGCTTGCTGCACATTGGTGGGTGCCTCTAGAAATCAGTTATAGGTTGATCCTCCAACTGTAGCCGTTGTTGCTGCAGCTTCTTGGGTTTGCTTGTTTTCCGCCATGTGATGAGTCATTTTTTTTTGTTATGCATATTTTGTTATTCTCGGTCTTTTCAAGTGGCAGCTTGGCTCAGAGGTAGCCCTTACAAATCTGAGTCAGAGCGTGGGTTCAAATCCACATGAGCATATATTCCGTTCAGTACCGAGGGAGGTTGCACTGTCGCAGGTGTTGACTTATGGATGAGACGTTAAACTGAGGCCCTGTCTGCCCTCTCCTGTGGGTGTAAAAGATCCCATGGCACTATTTCAAAGAGGAGCAGGGAGTTCTCCCAGTGTCCCAGACAATATTAATCTTAACCAACATCAGTGAAAAAAACAGATTATCAGATTGCAGTTTGTGGGATTTTGCTGTGTGCGAATTGGTTGCTGGATTTCCTGCATTACAACAGTGACTAGACTTCAAAAGTACATTATTGGCTGTAAAGTGGGCTGTGATATCCTGAGGCCATGAAAGGCGCAGTTGAAATACAAGTCTTTATTTCTTTCTTTATGTGGCTTAGTGTCAAGTTTGCTTTCGCTAATACTCCTGTGAAGTGCCTTTGGGGTGTTTTACTATGTTCAAGGTGCTATATAAATGCAAGGCGCTGTTGTTATTTATTCTATTGGAAATGAATTACTTGGATTTCTTTCAGTACTCAGATTTAAGAGATCAGAGGACATTAAAAGATTCTGTATGACATAGTAACACTGACTTCAAACCTGCCCTAATACACAGACCATTCCTCCAGCCAACCGTGTACAAGGGCTTTGCTTGGTTTTGAGCTTGGGCCTCTTGCGAATATTTATATAAACTCTGTGCAGTTATGTTATCACCAAAATAACTGTTACATGCATATAAATTGTGAGGTTGAGTGCGAAAAGCTTCCAGCTCTTCGTAACCATGGCAACATGAGATACCAGTTGCATTTAATGAATATTAATGAATCTCATATGAAAAGGGGAAAGCAACAGTTGGGTGGTTGGAAGTTCAGCGAGTGGAAATGGAGGAGCTAAGTGAAAACCTGAGCCATGAGGTCCTGCAAACATTACATGAAATAAAGTTGTTGCCCAATGGATCACAAACAATATCCTCTTATTTAGTCTTTTGACCTAATGGGAGAAACAGTTGAACAATGTTGGTCCATATAAAAGGCTCACCATTCTGAGCATGAAATCGAAGCAGTTTGCTACAAAAAAGGAGGACCAAGAAACTGAAAAAGAAAGGGAAAAGAGACTATGAATCTAAGCCAGCTAGAAATATAAAGGCAGAATGTAAAAGTTTCTTTAGGTATGTGAAAAGGAAACGATTAGCAAGGATCAATGTGGGCTCATTGCAGATGCAGACAGGAGAGTTTGTGGTGGAGAATGAGGAAATGGCAGTGAGACTGAACAATTACTTTGTGTCTGTCTTCACTGATGAAGACACAGAAAATCTCCCAGAAATACTAGGTGTCCAAGGGACTTGTAAAAATGTGGAACTGAAAATAATTGGTATCAATAAAGAGGTAGTATCAATAAAAAGGATTGAAAGTTAATAGGTCCCCTGGACCAGATCAGCAAAATCCCAGAGTATTGAAGACGGTGGCTTTAGCGATAGTGGATGCAATGGTGGTTATCTTTCATAATTCTATAGATTCTGGAAGGGTTCCTGCAGACTGGAATGTAGCAAATGCAACCCCACTATTTAAGAAGGGAGCAAGAGAGAAAACGGAGAACTACAGACCTGTTAGTTTGGCATCAGTAGTAGGGAAAATGTTAGAATCTATTATAAAGGATGAGATAACTGGACACTTGGAAAATAATGATTGGCCAGAGTCAACATGGATTTGTGAAAGGAAAATCATGTTTGACAAACCTGTTGGAAGTTTTTTGAGGATGTTACTTGTACCGTAGATAAAGGAGAACCAGTGGATGTGGTGTATTTGGATTTTCAGAAGGCTTTTGATAAGGTCCCACACAAGAAGTTAGTAAACAAAATTAGAGCACATGGGATTGGGGGTAATATACTGACATGGATTGAGAATTGGTTAACAGACAGAAAGCAGAGAGTCGGAATAAATGGGTCATTCTCAGGTTGGCAGGCTGTTACCAGTGGGATACCACAAGGATCAGTGCTTGGGCCACAGCTGTTTACAATCTATATAAATGATTTGGATATGGAGACCAATTGTAATATTTCCAAACTTGCGGATGTCACAAAACGAGGAGGGAATGTAAGTTGTGAGGAGGATGCAAGGAGGCTTCAAGGGATATGGACATGCTAAGTGAATGGGCAAGAACATGGCAGATGGAATATAATGTAAATAAGTGTGAAGTGATCCACTTTGGTAGAAAAAAAGCAAAAAGGCAGAGTATTTCTTTAATGGTGAGGGTTGGGAAATGTTGATGTCCAAAGAGACCTGGGTGTCCTTTTTCATGAGTCACAAAAAGCTAGTATGCAGGTGCAGCAGGCAATTAAAAAGGCAAATGGTATGTTGCCCTTCATTGCAAGGGGATTTGAGTACAGGAGTAAAGATGTCTTGCTTCAATTGGATAAAGCCTTGGTGAGACAGCACTTGGAGTATTGTGTACAGATTTGGTCTCTTTATCAAAGGAAGGATATACGTGCCATAGAGGGAGTATGGGTGCTGGGTATATCTGAGTAAGGACAGAAACAACAAGGTGCGTCCGGAGGAAGGATGTATACTACTAGTTGCATTGAAGTAAGGCAGTACACTGTTAGGTGTATTGGAGTAAGGACATATACTACTAGGTGTATTGAAGAAAGGACATACCCTGCTAGGTGTATCGGAGTAAGGAAATACACTACTAGGTGTATCAGAGTAAGGACATACATGACTCGGTGTATCAGACAAAGCACATATACTGCTAGGTGTATCAGAGTAAGGACGTACACTGCGAGGTGTATCAGAGTAAGGACGTACACTACAAGGTGTATCAGAGTAAGGACGAACACTACTAGGTGTACCAGAGTAAGGACGTACACTACTAGGTGTATCAGAGTAAGGACGTGCACTGCGAGGTGTATCAGAGTAAGGACATAAACTACGAGGTGTATCAGAGTAAGGACGTGCACTACAAGGTGTATCAGAGTAAGGACGTACACTGCCAGGTGTATCAGAGTAAGGACGTACACTACCAGGTGTATCAGAGTAAGGACGTACACTACTAGGTGTATCAGAGTAAGGACGTACACTACAAGGTGTATCAGAGTAAGGACGTACACTGCTAGGTGTATCAGAGTAAGGACGTACACTACAAGGTGTATCAGAGTAAGGATGTACACTGCTAGGTGTATCAGAGTAAGGACGTACACTACAAGGTGCATCAGAGTAAGGACGTACACTACAAGGTGTATCAGAGCAAGGACGTACACTACAAGGTGTATCAGAGTAAGGACGTACACGACAAGGTGTATCAGAGCAAGGACGTACACTACAAGGTGTATCAGAGTAAGGACGTACACTACAAGGTGTATCAGAGCAAGGACGTACACTACTAGGTGTAACAGAGTAAGGACACACATGACTAGGTGTATCAGACTAAGAACATATACTGCTAGGTGGATCAGAGTAAGGACGTACACTGCTAGGTGTATCAGAGTAAGGACGTACATGACTAGCTGTATCAAAGTAAGGACATACACTACTAGGTGTATCAGAGTAAGGACATACACTACTAGGTGTATCAGAGTAAGGACATACATGGGAAGATGTATCAGAGTAAGGACGTACACTACTAGGTGTATCAGAGTAAGGACATACACTACTAGGTGTATCAGAGTAAGGACATACATGACTAGGTGTATCAGAGTAAGGACGTACACTACTAGGTGTATCAGAGTAAGGACATACATGGCTAGGTGTATCAGAGTAAGGACATAAACTACGAGGTGTATCAGAGTAAGGATGTACACTGCTAGGTGTATCAGAGTAAGGATGTACACTGCTAGGTGTATCAGAGTAAGGACGTACACTGCGAGGTGTATCAGAGTAAGGACGTACACTACAAGGTATATCAGAGTAAGGACGAACACTACTAGGTGTATCAGAGTAAGGACGTACACTACTAGGTGTATCAGAGTAAGGACGAGCACTGCGAGGTGTATCAGAGTAAGGACATAAACTACGAGGTGTATCAGAGTAAGGATGTACACTACAAGGTGCATCAGAGTAAGGACGTACACTACAAGGTGTATCAGAGCAAGGACGTACACTACAAGGTGTATCAGAGTAAGGACGTACACGACAAGGTGTATCAGAGCAAGGACGTACACTACAAGGTGTATCAGAGTAAGGACGTACACTACAAGGTGTATCAGAGTAAGGACGTACACGGCAAGGTGTATCAGAGTAAGGACGTACACGACAAGGTGTATCAGAGCAAGGACGTACACTACAAGGTGTATCAGAGCAAGGACGTACACTACTAGGTGTAACAGAGTAAGGACACACATGACTAGGTGTATCAGACTAAGAACATATACTGCTAGGTGGATCAGAGTAAGGACGTACATGGGTAGATGTATCAGAGTAAGGACGTACACTACTAGGTGTATCAAAGTAAGGACGTACACTACTAGGTGTATCAGAGTAAGGACATACACTACTAGGTGTATCAGAGTAAGGACATACATGGGTAGATGTATCAGAGTAAGGACGTACACTACTAGGTGTATCAGAGTAAGGACATACACTACTAGGTGTATCAGAGTAAGGACATACATGACTAGGTGTATCAGAGTAAGGACGTACACTACTAGGTGTATCAGAGTAAGGACATACATGGCTAGGTGTATCAGAGTAAGGACATACACTACCAGGTGTATCAGAGTAAGGACGTACACTACTAGGTGTATCAGAGTAAGGACGTGCTCTGCTAGGTGTATCAGTTTAAGGACATATACTGCAAGCTGTATCAGAGTATGGACGTACACTACTCGGTGTATCAGAGTAAGGATGTACACTGCTAGGTGTATCAGAGTAAGGATGTACACTGCTAGGTGTATCAGAGTAAGGACATACACTACGAGGTGTATCAGAGTAAGGACGTACACTGCTAGGTGTATCAGAGTAAGGACGTACACTGCAAGGTGTATCAGAGTAAGGACGTACACTACTAGGTGTATCAGAGTAAGGACGGACACTGCCAGGTGTATCAGAGTAAGGACGGACACTGCCAGGTGTATCAGAGTAAGGACATACACTGCGAGGTGTACCAGAGTGAGGACATACACTACTAGGTGTATCAGAGTAAGGACGGACACTGCCAGGTGTATCAGAGTAAGGACGTACACTACAAGGTGTATCAGAGTAAGGACGTACACTGCGAGGTGCATCAGAGTAAGCACGTACACTGATAGGTGTATCAGAGTAAGGACGTGCTCTGCTAGGTGTATCAGAGTAAGGACGTGCTCTGCTAGGTGTATCAGAGTAAGGACGTGCTCTGCTAGGTGTATCAGAGTAAGGACGTACACTGCTAGGTGTATCAGAGTAAGGACGTGCTCTGCTAGGTGTATCAGAGTAAGGACGTGCTCTGCTAGGTGTATCAGAGTAAGGACGTGCTCTGCTAGGTGTATCAGAGTAAGGACGTACACTGCTAGGTGTATCAGAGTAAGGACGTGCTCTGCTAGGTGTATCAGAGTAAGGACGTGCTCTGCTAGTTGTATCAGAGTAAGGACATCCACTGCGAGGTGTATCAGAGTAAGGACATACACTGCGAGGTGTATCAGAGTAAGGACGTACACTGCTCGGTGTATGAGAGTAAGGGCATACACTGCTAGGTGTATCAGAGTAAGGACGTACACTGCGGGGTGTATCAGAGTAAGGACATACACTACCAGCTGTATCGGAGCAAGGACACACATGACTAGGTGTATCAGACTAAGAACATATACTGCGAGGTTTATCAGAGTAAGGACGTATACTGCGAGGTGTATCAGAGTAAGGACATACACTACTAGGTGTATCAGAGTAAGAACATACATGACTAGGTGTATCAGAGTAAGGACGTACACTACTAGGTGTATCAGAGTAAGGACATACACTACAAGGTGTATCAGAGTAAGGACATACACTACAAGGTGTACCAGAGTAAGGACGTACACTGCTAGGTGTATCAGAGTAAGGACATACACTACTAGGTGTATCAGAGTAAGGACGTACACTGCTAGGTGTATCAGAGTAAGGACATACACTGCTAGGTGTATCAGAGTAAGGACGTACACTACTAGGTGTATCAGAGTAAGGACACACATGACTAGGTGTATCAGAGTAAGGACGTACACTACTAGGTGTATCAGAGTAAGGACATACATGGCTAGGTGTATCAGAGTAAGGACATACACTACCAGGTGTATCAGAGTAAGGACGTACACTACTAGGTGTATCAGAGTATGGACGTACACTACAAGGTGTATCAGAGTAAGGACGTACACTGCTTGGTGTATCAGAGTAAGGACGTACACTGCTAGGTGGATCAGAGTAAGGACGTACACTACTAGGTGCATCAGAGTAAGGACGTACACTACGAGGTGCATCAGAGTAAGGACGTACACTGATAGGTGTATCAGAGTAAGGACGTACACTACAAGGTGCATCAGAGGAAGGACGTACACTACTAGGTGCATCAGAGTAAGCACGTACACTGATAGGTGTATCAGAGTAAGGACGTGCTCTGCTAGGTGTATCAGAGTAAGGACGTGCTCTGCTAGGTGTATCAGAGTAAGGACGTACACTGCTAGGTGTATCAGAGTAAGGACGTGCTCTGCTAGGTGTATCAGAGTAAGGACGTGCTCTGCTAGGTGTATCAGAGTAAGGACGTACACTGCTAGGTGTATCAGAGTAAGGACGTGCTCTGCTAGGTGTATCAGAGTAAGGACGTGCTCTGCTAGGTGTATCAGTTTAAGGACATATACTGCAAGCTGTATCAGAGTATGGACGTACACTACTCGGTGTATCAGAGTAAGGATGTACACTGCTAGGTGTATCAGAGTAAGGACGTACACTGCTAGGTGTATCAGAGTAAGGACGTACACTGCTAGGTGTATCAGAGTAAGGACATACACTACGAGGTGTATCAGAGTAAGGACGTACACTGCTAGGTGTATCAGAGTAAGGACGTACACTGCAAGGTGTATCAGAGTAAGGACGTACACTACTAGGTGTATCAGAGTAAGGACGGACACTGCCAGGTGTATCAGAGTAAGGACGGACACTGCCAGGTGTATCAGAGTAAGGACATACACTGCGAGGTGTACCAGAGTGAGGACATACACTACTAGGTGTATCAGAGTAAGGACGGACACTGCCAGGTGTATCAGAGTAAGGACGTACACTACAAGGTGTATTAGAGTAAGGACGTACACTGCGAGGTGCATCAGAGTAAGCACGTACACTGATAGGTGTATCAGAGTAAGGACGTACACTGCTAGGTGTATCAGAGTAAGGACGTGCTCTGCTAGGTGTATCAGAGTAAGGACGTGCTCTGCTAGGTGTATCAGAGTAAGGACGTGCTCTGCTAGGTGTATCAGAGTAAGGACGTACACTGCTAGGTGTATCAGAGTAAGGACGTGCTCTGCTAGGTGTATCAGAGTAAGGACGTGCTCTGCTAGGTGTATCAGAGTAAGGACGTGCTCTGCTAGGTGTATCAGAGTAAGGACGTGCTCTGCTAGGTGTATCAGAGTAAGGACGTACACTGCTAGTTGTATCAGAGTAAGGACATCCACTGCGAGGTGTATCAGAGTAAGGACATACACTGCGAGGTGTATCAGAGTAAGGACGTACACTGCTCGGTGTATGAGAGTAAGGGCATACACTGCTAGGTGTATCAGAGTAAGGACGTACACTGCGAGGTGTATCAGAGTAAGGACATACACTACCAGCTGTATCGGAGCAAGGACACACATGACTAGGTGTATCAGACTAAGAACATATACTGCGAGGTTTATCAGAGTAAGGACGTATACTGCGAGGTGTATCAGAGTAAGGACATACACTACTAGGTGTATCAGAGTAAGAACATACATGACTAGGTGTATCAGAGTAAGGACGTACACTACTAGGTGTATCAGAGTAAGGACATACACTACAAGGTGTATCAGAGTAAGGACATACACTACAAGGTGTACCAGAGCAAGGACGTACACTGCTAGGTGTATCAGAGTAAGGACATACACTACTAGGTGTATCAGAGTAAGGACGTACACTGCTAGGTGTATCAGAGTAAGGACATACACTGCTAGGTGTATCAGAGTAAGGACGTACACTACGAGGTGTATCAGAGTAAGGACACACATGACTAGGTGTATCAGACTAAGAACATATACTGCTGGGTGGATCAGAGTAAGAATGCACACTGCTAGGTGTATCAGCGTAAGGACATACATGACTAGGTGTATCAGAGTAAGGAAGTACATGACTAGCTGTATCAAAGTAAGGACGTACATTACTAGGTGTATCAGAGTAAGGACATACATGACTCGGTGTATCAGAGTAAGGACGTACACTACTAGGTGTATCAGAGTAAGGACATACACTACAAGGTGTATCAGAGTAAGGACATACACTGCAAGGTGTACCAGAGCAAGGACGTACACTGCTAGGTGTATCAGAGTAAGGACATACACTACTAGGTGTATCAGAGTAAGGACGTACACTGCTAGGTGTATCAGAGTAAGGACATACACTGCTCGGTGTATCAGAGTAAGGACGTACACTACTAGGTGTATCAGAGTAAGGACACACATTACTAGGTGTATCAGACTAAGAACATATACTGCTAGGTGGATCAGAGTAAGGATGGACACTGCTAGGTGTATCAGAGTAAGGACATACATGACTAGGTGTATCAGAGTAAGGAAGTACATGACTAGCTGTATCAAAGTAAGGACGTACATTACTAGGTGTATCAGAGTAAGGACATACACGACTAGGTGTATCAGAGTAAGGACATACATGGGTAGATGTATCAGAGTAAGGACGTACACGACAAGGTGTATCAGAGTAAGGACATCCACTTCTAGGTTTATCAGAGTAAGGACATACATGACTAGGTGTATCAGAGTAAGGACGTACACTACTAGGTGCATCAGAGGAAGGACATACATGGCTAGGTATATCAGAGTAAGGACATACACTACCAGGTGTATCAGAGTAAGGACGTACACTGCTGGGTGTATCAGAGCAAGGACGTACACTACAAGGTGTATCAGAGTAAGGACATACAATACAAGGTGTATCAGAGTAAGGACGGACAGTACAAGGTGTATCAGAGTAAGGACACACACTACAAGGTGTATCAGAGTAAGGACGTACAATACAAGGTGTATCAGAGTAAGGACGTACACTGCTAGGTGTATCAGAGTCAGGATGTACACTGCTGGGTGTATCAGAGTAAGGACATACACTACAAGGTGAATCAGAGTAAGGACGTACACTACAAGGTGTATCAGAGTAAGGACGCACACTGCTAGGTGTATCAGAGTAAGGACATACACTGCTCGGTGTATCAGAGTAAGGACGTACACTACAAGGTGTATCAGAGTAAGGAAATACACTGCTAGGTGTATCAGAGTAAGGACGTACACTGCTAGGTGTATCAGAGTAAGGACATGCACGACAAGCTGTATCAGAGTAAGGACATACACTGCTAGGTGTATCAGAGTAAGGACGTACATGACTAGGTGTATCGGAGTAAGGACGTACACTGCTAGGTGTATCAGAGTAAGGATGTACATGACTAGGTGTATCAGAGTAAGGATGTACATGACTAGGTGTATCGGAGTAAGGATCTACACTGCTAGGTGTATCAGAGTAAGGATGTACATGACTAGGTGTATCGGAGTAAGGATGTACATGACGAGGTGTATCGGAGTAAGGATGTACATGACGAGGTGTATCGGAGTAAGGACGTACACTGCTAGGTGTATCAGCGTATGGATGTACTCTGCTAGGTGCATCAGAGTAAGGACATATACTGCAAGCTGTATCAGAGTATGGACGTACACTACTCGGTGTATCAGAGTAAGGATGTACACTGCTAGGTGTATCAGAGTAAGGACGTACACTGCTAGGTGTATCAGAGTAAGGACGTACACTGCTAGGTGTATCAGAGTAAGGACATACACTACGAGGTGTATCAGAGTAAGGACGTACACTGCTAGGTGTATCAGAGTAAGGACGTACACTGCAAGGTGTATCAGAGTAAGGACGTACACTACTAGGTGTATCAGAGTAAGGGCGGACACTGCCAGGTGTATCAGAGTAAGGACGGACACTGCCAGGTGTACCAGAGTAAGGACATACACTGCGAGGTGTACCAGAGTGAGGACATACACTACTAGGTGTATCAGAGTAAGGACGGACACTGCCAGGTGTATCAGAGTAAGGACGTACATGGCTAGGTGTATCAGAGTAATGACGTACACTGCTAGGTGTATCGGAGTAAGGACTTACACTGCTAGGTGTATCAGAATTCGGATGTACATGACTAGGTGTATCAGAGTAAGGACATACATGGCTAGGTGTATCAGACTAAGAACATATACTGCTAGGTGGATCAGAGTAAGGACGTACACTGCTAGGTGTATCAGAGTAATGACGTACACTGCTAGGTGTATCAGTGTAAGGACGTACACTACTAGGTGTATCAGAGTAAGGACACACATGACTAGGTGTATCAGACTAAGAACATATACTGCTAGGTGGATCAGAGTAAGGATGGACACTGCTAGGTGTATCAGAGTAAGGACATACATGACTAGGTGTATCAGAGTAAGGAAGTACATGACTAGCTGTATCAAAGTAAGGACGTACATTACTAGGTGTATCAGAGTAAGGACATACACGACTCGGTGTATCAGAGTAAGGACATACATGGGTAGATGTATCAGAGTAAGGACGTCCACGACAAGGTGTATCAGAGTAAGGACATCCACTACTAGGTTTATCAGAGTAAGGACATACATGACTAGGTGTATCAGAGTAAGGACGTACACTACTAGGTGTATCAGAGGAAGGACGGACACTGCCAGGTGTATCAGAGTAAGGACGTACACTACAAGGTGTATCAGAGTAAGGACGTACACTGCGAGGTGTACCAGAGTGAGGACATACACTACTAGGTGTATCAGAGTAAGGACGGACACTGCCAGGTGTATCAGAGTAAGGACGTACACTACTAGGTGTATCAGAGGAAGGATGTACACTGCTCGGTGTATCAGAGTAAGGACGTACACTACTAGGTGTATCAGAGAAAGGACATACACTACTGGGTGTATCAGAGGAAGGATGTACACTGCTAGGTGTATCAGAGTAAGGACGTACACTACTAGGTGTATCAGAGAAAGGACGTACACTACAAGGTGTATCAGAGGAAGGACGTACACTACAAGGTGTATCAGAGTAAGGACGTACACTACTAGGTGTATCAGAGTAAGGACGTACACGACAAGGTGTATCAGATCAAGGACAGACACTACAAGGTGTATCAGAGTAAGGACATACACTACAAGGTGTATCAGAGTAAGGACGTACACTGCTAGCTGTATCAGAGTAAGGACTTTCACTGCTAGGTGTATCAGAGTAAGGACATTCACTACAAGGTGTATCAGAGTAAGGACATACACTACAAGACGTATCAGAGTAAGGACGTACACTACAATGTGTATCAGAATAAGGATATACACTACAAGGTGTATCAGAGTAAGGACGTACACTGCTAGGTGTATCAGAGTATGGACATACACTACAAGGTGTATCAGAGTAAGGACGTACACTGCTAGGTGTATCAGAGTAAGGACGTACACTGCGAGGCGTATCAGATTAAGGACATACACGACAAGGTGTATCAGAGTAAGGACATACACGGCAAGGTGTATCAGAGTAAGGACGTACACTGCTAGGTGTATCAGAGTAAGGACATACACTACTAGGTGTATCAGATCAAGGACAGACACTACAAGGTGTATCAGAGTAAGGACATACACGACAAGGTGTATCAGAGTAAGGACGTACACTGCGAGGTGTATCAGAGTCAGGACATACACTACAAGGTGAATCAGATCAAGGACAGAAACTACAAGGTGTATCAGAGTAAGGACATACACGACAAGGTGTATCAGAGTAAGGACGTACACTACAAGGTGTATCAGAGTAAGGACATACACTACAAGACGTAGCAGAGTAAGGACGTACACTACAAGGTGTATGAGAGTAAGGACGTACACTACAAGGTGTATCAGAGTAAGGACATACAATACAATGTGTATCAGAGTAAGGACGGACACTACAAGGTGTATCAGAGTAAGGATATACACTACAAGGTTTATCAGAGTAAGGACGTACACTACAAGGTGTATCAGAGTATGGACAGACACGACAAGGTGTATCAGAGTAAGGACATACACTACAAGGTGTATCAGAGTAAGGACGTACACTACAAGGTGTATCAGAGTAAGGACATACAATACAATGTGTATCAGAGTAAGGACGGACACTACAAGGTGTATCAGAGTAAGGACACGCACTACAAGGTGTATCAGAGTAAGGATGTACACTGCTAGGTGTATCAGAGTAAGGACACACACTACAAGGTGTATCAGAGTAAGGACATACACTGCTAGGTGTATCAGAGTAAGGACGTACACTACTAGGTGCATCAGAGTAAGGACACCCATTACAAGGTGTATCAGAGTAAGGACGTACACTGCAAGGTGTATCAGAGTAAGGACATATCCTGCTCGGTGTATCAGAGTATGGATGTACACTGCTCGGTGTAGCAGAGTAAGGACGTACATGGCTAGGTGTATCAGAGTAAGGACATCCATTACAAGGTGTATCAGAGTAAGGACATACACTACAAGGTGTATCAGAGTAAGGACGTACACTGCTAGGTGTATCAGAGTAAGGACGTACACTGCTAGGTGTATCAGAGTAAGGATGTACATGACTAGGTCTATCAGAGTAAGGACATATCCTGCTAGGTGTATCAGAGTATGGATATACACTGCTAGGTGTATCAGAGTAAGGACGTACACTACTAGGTGTATCGGAGTAAGGACGTACACTGCTAGGTGTATCAGAGTAAGGACGTACACTACTAGGTGTATCGGAGTAAGGACGTACAGTGCTCGGTGTATCAGAGTAAGGACGTACATGACTCGGTGTATCAGAGTAAGGACGTACACTACTAGGTGTCTCAAAGTAAGGACGTACACTACTAGGTGTATCAGAGTAAGGACGTACACTACTAGGTGTATCGAAGTAAGGACGTACACTACTTGGTGTATCAGAGTTAGGATGTACATGACTAGGTGTATCAAAGTAAGGACGTACACTGCTAGGTGTATCGGAGTAAGGACTTACACTGCTAGGTGTATCAGAATTCGGATGTACATGACTAGGTGTATCAGAGTAAGGACATACATGGCTAGGTGTATCAGAGTAATGACGTACACTGCTAGGTGTATCGGAGTAAGGACTTACACTGCTAGGTGTATCAGAATTCGGATGTACATGACTAGGTGTATCAGAGTAAGGACATACATGGCTAGGTGTATCAGACTAAGAACATATACTGCTAGGTGGATCAGAGTAAGGACGTACACTGCTAGGTGTATCAGAGTAATGACGTACACTGCTAGGTGTATCAGTGTAAGGACGTACACTACTAGGTGTATCAGAGTAAGGACACCCATTACAAGGTGTATCAGAGTAAGGACGTACACTGCAAGGTGTATCAGAGTAAGGACATATCCTGCTCGGTGTATCAGAGTATGGATGTACACTGCTCGGTGTAGCAGAGTAAGGATGTACATGACTAGGTGTATCATGTAAAGGACGTACACTGCTAGGTGTATCGGAGTAAGGACGTACACTGCTAGGTCTATCAGACTAAGGACGTACATGACTCGGTGTATCAGAGTAAGGACGTACACGGCTAGGTGTATCAGAGTAAGGACATCCATTACAAGGTGTATCAGAGTAAGGACATACACTACAAGGTGTATCAGAGTAAGGACGTACACTGCTAGGTGTATCAGAGTAAGGACGTACACTGCTAGGTGTATCAGAGTAAGGATGTACATGACTAGGTCTATCAGAGTAAGGACATATCCTGCGAGGTGTATCAGAGTATGGATATACACTGCTAGGTGTATCAGAGTAAGGACGTACACTACTAGGTGTATCGGAGTAAGGACGTACACTGCTAGGTGTATCAGAGTAAGGACGTACACTACTAGGTGTATCGGAGTAAGGACGTACAGTGCTCGGTGTATCAGAGTAAGGACGTACATGACTCGGTGTATCAGAGTAAGGACGTACACTACTAGGTGTATCAAAGTAAGGACGTACACTACTAGGTGTATCAGAGTAAGGACGTACACTACTAGGTGTATCGAAGTAAGGACGTACACTGCTAGGTGTATCGGAGTAAGGACTTACACTGCTAGGTGTATCAGAATTCGGATGTACATGACTAGGTGTATCAGAGTAAGGACATACATGGCTAGGTGTATCAGAGTAATGACGTACACTGCTAGGTGTATCGGAGTAAGGACTTACACTGCTAGGTGTATCAGAATTCGGATGTACATGACTAGGTGTATCAGAGTAAGGACATACATGGCTAGGTGTATCAGACTAAGAACATATACTGCTAGGTGGATCAGAGTAAGGACGTACACTGCTAGGTGTATCAGAGTAATGACGTACACTGCTAGGTGTATCAGTGTAAGGACGTACACTACTAGGTGTATCAGAGTAAGGACACACATGACTAGGTGTATCAGACTAAGAACATATACTGCTAGGCGGATCAGAGTAAGGATGGACACTGCTAGGTGTATCAGAGTAAGGACATACATGACTAGGTGTATCAGAGTAAGGAAGTACATGACTAGCTGTATCAAAGTAAGGACGTACATTACTAGGTGTATCAGAGTAAGGACATACACGACTCGGTGTATCAGAGTAAGGACATACATGGGTAGATGTATCAGAGTAAGGACGTACACGACAAGGTGTATCAGAGTAAGGACATCCACTACTAGGTTTATCAGAGTAAGGACATACATGACTAGGTGTATCAGAGTAAGGACGGACACTGCCAGGTGTATCAGAGTAAGGACGTACACTACAAGGTGTATCAGAGTAAGGACGTACACTGCGAGGTGTACCAGAGTGAGGACATACACTACTAGGTGTATCAGAGTAAGGACGGACACTGACAGGTGTATCAGAGTAAGGACGTACACTACTAGGTGTATCAGAGGAAGGATGTACACTGCTCGGTGTATCAGAGTAAGGACGTACACTACTAGGTGTATCAGAGAAAGGACATACACTACTGGGTGTATCAGAGGAAGGATGTACACTGCTCGGTGTATCAGAGTAAGGACGTACACTACTAGGTGTATCAGAGAAAGGACATACACTACTGGGTGTATCAGAGGAAGGATGTACACTGCTAGGTGTATCAGAGTAAGGACGTACACTACTAGGTGTATCAGAGAAAGGACATACACTACTGGGTGTATCAGAGGAAGGATGTACACTGCTAGGTGTATCAGAGTAAGGACGTACACTACTAGGTGTATCAGAGAAAGGACGTACACTACTAGGTGTATCAGAGTAAGGACGTACACGACAAGGTGTATCAGATCAAGGACAGACACTACAAGGTGTATCAGAGTAAGGACATACACTACAAGGTGTATCAGAGTAAGGACGTACACTGCTAGCTGTATCAGAGTAAGGACTTTCACTGCTAGGTGTATCAGAGTAAGGACATACACTACAAGGTGTATCAGAGTAAGGACATACACTACAAGACGTATCAGAGTAAGGACGTACACTACAATGTGTATCAGAATAAGGATATACACTACAAGGTGTATCAGAGTAAGGACGTACACTACAAGGTGTATCAGAGTATGGACATACACTACAAGGTGTATCAGAGTAAGGACGTACACTGCTAGGTGTATCAGAGTAAGGACATACACTACTAGGTGTATCAGATTAAGGACATACACGACAAGGTGTATCAGAGTAAGGACATACACGACAAGGTGTATCAGAGTAAGGACGTACACTGCTAGGTGTATCAGAGTAAGGACATACACTACTAGGTGTATCAGATCAAGGACAGACACTACAAGGTGTATCAGAGTAAGGACATACACGACAAGGTGTATCAGAGTAAGGACGTACACTGCGAGGTGTATCAGAGTCAGGACATACACTACAAGGTGAATCAGATCAAGGACAGAAACTACAAGGTGTATCAGAGTAAGGACATACACGACAAGGTGTATCAGAGTAAGGACGTACACTACAAGGTGTATCAGAGTAAGGACATACACTACAAGACGTAGCAGAGTAAGGACGTACACTACAAGGTGTATGAGAGTAAGGACGTACACTACAAGGTGTATCAGAGTAAGGACATACAATACAATGTGTATCAGAGTAAGGACGGACACTACAAGGTGTATCAGAGTAAGGATATACACTACAAGGTTTATCAGAGTAAGGACGTACACTACAAGGTGTATCAGAGTATGGACAGACACGACAAGGTGTATCAGAGTAAGGACATACACTACAAGGTGTATCAGAGTAAGGACGTACACTACAAGGTGTATCAGAGTAAGGACATACAATACAATGTGTATCAGAGTAAGGACGGACACTACAAGGTGTATCAGAGTAAGGACACGCACTACAAGGTGTATCAGAGTAAGGATGTACACTGCTAGGTGTATCAGAGTAAGGACACACACTACAAGGTGTATCAGAGTAAGGACATACACTGCTAGGTGTATCAGAGTAAGGACGTACACTACAAGGTGTATCAGAGTAAGGACACACACTACAAGGTGTATCAGAGTATGGATGTACACTACCAGGTGCATCAGAGTAAGGACACCCATTACAAGGTGTATCAGAGTAAGGACGTACACTGCAAGGTGTATCAGAGTAAGGACATATCCTGCTCGGTGTATCAGAGTATGGATGTACACTGCTCGGTGTAGCAGAGTAAGGATGTACATGACTAGGTGTATCATGTAAAGGACGTACACTGCTAGGTGTATCGGAGTAAGGACGTACACTGCTAGGTCTATCAGACTAAGGACGTACATGACTCGGTGTATCAGAGTAAGGACGTACATGGCTAGGTGTATCAGAGTAAGGACATCCATTACAAGGTGTATCAGAGTAAGGACATACACTACAAGGTGTATCAGAGTAAGGACGTACACTGCTAGGTGTATCAGAGTAAGGACGTACACTGCTAGGTGTATCAGAGTAAGGATGTACATGACTAGGTGTATCAGAGTAAGGACATCCATTGCAAGGTGTATCAGAGTAAGGACATACACTACAAGGTGTATCAGAGTAAGGACGTACACTGCTAGGTGTATCAGAGTAAGGATGTACACTGCTAGGTGTATCAGAGTAAGGACGTACATGGCTAGGTGTATCAGAGTAAGGACATCCATTACAAGGTGTATCAGAGTAAGGACATACACTACAAGGTGTATCAGAGTAAGGACGTACACTGCTAGGTGTATCAGAGTAAGGACGTACACTGCTAGGTGTATCAGAGTAAGGACATCCATTACAAGGTGTATCAGAGTAAGGACATCCATTACAAGGTGTATCAGAGTAAGGACGTACACTGCTAGGTGTATCAGAGTAAGGATGTACATGACTAGGTCTATCAGAGTAAGGACATATCCTGCTAGGTGTATCAGAGTATGGATATACACTGCTAGGTGTATCAGAGTAAGGACGTACACTACTAGGTGTATCGGAGTAAGGACGTACACTGCTAGGTGTATCAGAGTAAGGACGTACACTACTAGGTGTATCGGAGTAAGGACGTACAGTGCTCGGTGTATCAGAGTAAGGACGTACATGACTCGGTGTATCAGAGTAAGGACGTACACTACTAGGTGTATCAAAGTAAGGACGTACACTACTAGGTGTATCAGAGTAAGGACGTACACTACTAGGTGTATCGAAGTAAGGACGTACACTACTTGGTGTATCAGAGTTAGGATGTACATGACTAGGTGTATCAAAGTAAGGACGTACACTGCTAGGTGTATCGGAGTAAGGACTTACACTGCTAGGTGTATCAGAATTCGGATGTACATGACTAGGTGTATCAGAGTAAGGACATACATGGCTAGGTGTATCAGACTAAGAACATATACTGCTAGGTGGATCAGAGTAAGGACGTACACTGCTAGGTGTATCAGAGTAATGACGTACACTGCTAGGTGTATCAGTGTAAGGACGTACACTACTAGGTGTATCAGAGTAAGGACACACATGACTAGGTGTATCAGACTAAGAACATATACTGCTAGGTGGATCAGAGTAAGGATGGACACTGCTAGGTGTATCAGAGTAAGGACATACATGACTAGGTGTATCAGAGTAAGGAAGTACATGACTAGCTGTATCAAAGTAAGGACGTACATTACTAGGTGTATCAGAGAAAGGACGTACACTACAAGGTGTATCAGAGTAAGGACGTACACTACTAGGTGTATCAGAGAAAGGACGTACACTACAAGGTGTATCAGAGGAAGGACGTACACTACAAGGTGTATCAGAGTAAGGACGTACACTACTAGGTGTATCAGAGTAAGGACGTACACTACTAGGTGTATCAGAGAAAGGACGTACACTACAAGGTGTATCAGAGGAAGGACGTACACTACAAGGTGTATCAGAGTAAGGACGTACACTACTAGGTGTATCAGAGAAAGGACGTACACTACAAGGTGTATCAGAGGAAGGACGTACACTACAAGGTGTATCAGAGTAAGGACGTACACTACTAGGTGTATCAGAGTAAGGACGTACACTACAAGGTGTATCAGATCAAGGACAGACACTACAAGGTTTATCAGAGTAAGGACATACACTACAAGGTGTATCAGAGTAAGGACGTACACTGCTAGCTGTATCAGAGTAAGGACTTTCACTGCTAGGTGTATCAGAGTAAGGACATACACTACAAGGTGTATCAGAGTAAGGACATACACTACAAGACGTATCAGAGTAAGGACGTACACTACAAGGTGTATCAGAGTATGGACAGACACGACAAGGTGTATCAGAGTAAGGACATACACTACAAGGTGTATCAGAGTAAGGACATACACTACAAGGTGTATCAGAGTAAGGACTTTCACTGCTAGGTGTATCAGAGTAAGGACATACACTACAAGGTGTATCAGAGTAAGGACATACACTACAAGGTGTATCAGAGTAAGGACGTACACTACAAGGTGTATCAGAGTAAGGACGTACACTACAAGGTATATCAGAGTATGGACATACACTAGAAGGTGTATCAGAGTAAGGACATACACTACTAGGTGTATCAGATTAAGGACATACACTACTAGGTGTATCAGATTAAGGACATACACGACAAGGTGTATCAGAGTAAGGACATACACGACAAGGTGTATCAGAGTAAGGACGTACACGACAAGGTGTATCAGATTAAGGACATACACGACAAGGTGTATCAGAGTAAGGACATACACGACAAGGTGTATCAGAGTAAGGACGTACACTGCTAGGTGTATCAGAGTAAGGACATACACTACTAGGTGTATCAGAGTAAGGACATACACTACTAGGTGTATCAGATTAAGGACATACACGACAAGGTGTATCAGAGTAAGGACATACACGACAAGGTGTATCAGAGTAAGGACGTGCACTACTAGGTGTATCAGATTAAGGACATACACTACAAGGTGTATCAGAGTAAGGACGTACACTGCGAGGTGTATCAGAGTAAGGACGTACACTGCGAGGTGTATCAGAGTCAGGACATACACTACAAGGTGAATCAGATCAAGGACAGAAACTACAAGGTGTATCAGAGTAAGGACGTACACGACAAGGTGAATCAGATCAAGGACAGAAACTACAAGGTGTATCAGAGTAAGGACGTACACTACAAGGTATATCAGAGTATGGACATACACTAGAAGGTGTATCAGAGTAAGGACATACACTACTAGGTGTATCAGATTAAGGACATACACGACAAGGTGTATCAGAGTAAGGACATACACGACAAGGTGTATCAGAGTAAGGACGTACACTGCTAGGTGTATCAGAGTAAGGACGTACACTACAAGGTGAATCAGATCAAGGACAGAAACTACAAGACGTATCAGAGTAAGGACGTACACTACAAGGTGTATCAGAGTAAGGATATACACTACAAGGTTTATCAGAGTAAGGACGTACACTACAAGGTGTATCAGAGTAAGGACATACACGACAAGGTGTATCAGAGTAAGGACGTACACTACAAGGTGTATCAGAGTAAGGACGTACACTACAAGGTTTATCAGCGTAAGGACGTACACTACAAGGTGTATCAGAGTAAGGACATACACGACAAGGTGTATCAGAGTAAGGATGTACACTACAAGGTGTATCAGAGTAAGGACGTACACTGCGAGGTGTATCAGAGTCAGGACATACACTACTAGGTGTATCAGAGTAAGGACGTACACTACAAGGTGAATCAGATCAAGGACAGAAACTACAAGGTGTATCAGAGTAAGGACGTACACTGCTAGGTGTATCAGAGTAAGGACATACACTACAAGACGTAGCAGAGTAAGGACATACACTACAAGACGTAGCAGAGTAAGGACGTACACTACAAGGTGTATCAGAGTAAGGATATACACTACAAGGTTTATCAGAGTAAGGACGTACACTACAAGGTGTATCAGAGTATGGACAGACACTACAAGGTGTATCAGAGTAAGGATATACACTACAAGGTTTATCAGAGTAAGGACGTACACTACAAGGTGTATCAGAGTAAGGACGTACACTACAAGGTGTATCAGAGTAAGGACATACAATACAATGTGTATCAGAGTAAGGACGGACACTACAAGGTGTATCAGAGTAAGGACACGCACTACAAGGTGGATCAGAGTAAGGATGTACACTACAAGGTGTATCAGAGTAAGGACACACACTACAAGGTGTATCAGAGTAAGGACACACACTACAAGGTGTATCAGAGTATGGATGTACACTACCAGGTGCATCAGAGTAAGGACACCCATTACAAGGTGTATCAGAGTAAGGACGTACACTGCAAGGTGTATCAGAGTAAGGACATATCCTGCTCGGTGTATCAGAGTATGGATGTACACTGCTCGGTGTATCAGAGTAAGGACGTACACTGCTAGGTGTATCAGATGAAGGACGTACATGACTCGGTGTATCAGAGTAAGGACGTACACTGCTAGGTGTATCGGAGTAAGGACGTACACTGCTAGGTGTATCAGATGAAGGACGTACATGACTCGGTGTATCAGAGTAAGGATGTACACTGCTAGGTGTATCAGAGTAAGGACGTACATGGCTAGGTGTATCAGAGTAAGGACACCCATTACAAGGTGTATCAGAGTAAGGACATACACTACAAGGTGTATCAGAGTAAGGACGTACACTGCTAGGTGTATCAGAGTAAGGACGTACACTGCTAGGTGTATCAGAGTAAGGATGTACATGACTAGGTCTATCAGAGTAAGGACATATCCTGCTAGGTGTATCAGAGTATGGATATACACTGCTAGGTGTATCAGAGTAAGGACGTACACTACTAGATGTATCGGAGTAAGGACGTACACTGCTAGGTGTATCAGAGTAAGGACGTACACTACTAGGTGTATCGGAGTAAGGACGTACACTGCTCGGTGTATCAGAGTAAGGACGTACATGACTCGGTGTATCAGAGTAAGGACGTACACTACTAGGTGTATCAAAGTAAGGGCGTACACTACTAGGTGTATCAGAGTAAGGACGTACACTACTAGGTGTATCGGAGTAAGGACGTACACTACTTGGTGTATCAGAGTTAGGATGTACATGACTAGGTGTATCAAAGTAAGGACGTACACTGCTAGGTGTATCGGAGTAAGGACTTACACTGCTAGGTGTATCAGAATTCGGATGTACATGACTAGGTGTATCAGAGTAAGGACATACATGGCTAGGTGTATCAGAGTAATGACGTACACTGCTAGGTGTATCGGAGTAAGGACTTACACTGCTAGGTGTATCAGAATTCGGATGTACATGGCTAGGTGTATCAGAGTAATGACGTACACTGCAAGGTGTATCGGAGTGAGGACGTACACTGCAAGGTGTATCGGAGTAAGGGCATACACTGCTAGGTGTATCAAAGTAAGGACGTACATGGCTAAGTGTATCAGAGTAAGGACGTACATGGCTAGGTGTATCAGATTAATGACGTACACTGCTAGGTGTATCAGAGTAAGGACGTACACTGCTAGGTGTATCGGAGTAAGGGCATACACTGCTAGGTGTATCAGAGTCAGGATGTACACTGCTAGGTGTATCAGAGTAAGGACATACATGGCTAGGTGTATCAGAGTAATGACGTACACTGCTAAGTGTATCAGAGTAAGGACGTACACTGCTAGGTGCATCAGAGTAAGGACGCACATGACTAGGTGTATCAGAGTAAGGACATACATGGCTAAGTGTATCAGAGTAAGGACGTACACTGCTAGGTGTATCAGAGTCAGGATGTACACTGCTAGGTATATCAGAGTAAGGACATACATGGCTAGGTGTATCAGAGTAATGACGTACACTGCTAGGTTTATCAGAGTAAGGACGTACACTGCTAGGTGCATCAGAGTAAGGACGCACATGACTAGGTGTATCAGAGTAAGGACATACATGGCTAAGTGTATCAGCGTAAGGACGTACACTACTAGGTGTATCGGATTCAGGACATATACTTCTAGCTGCATCGGAGTAAGGACGTATACTGCTCGATGTATCAGAGTAAGAACGTATACTGCTAGATCTATCAGAGTAAGGATGTACATTACTAGTATATCGGAGTATGGACATACACTGCTCCGTGTATCAGAGTAAGGACATATACTGCTAGGTGTATCGGATTAAGGACGTATACTGCTAGCTGTATCAGAGTAAGGATGTACACTACTAGGTATATCGGAGTATGGACATGTACTGCGAGGTGTATCGGAGTAAGGACGTATACTGCTAGGTGTGTCGGAGTAAGGACGTATACTGCTAGGTGTATTGGAGTAAGGACGTATACTGCTAGGTGTATCAGAGTAAGGATGTACACTACTAGGTATATCGGAGTAAGGACGTATACTGCTAGGTGTATCGGAGTAAGGACGTATACTGCTAGGTGTATCGGAGTAAGGACGTATACTGCTAGTTGTATCGGAGTAAGGACGTATACTGCTCGGTGTATCGGAGTAAGGACGTATACTGCTAGGTGTATCGGAGTAAGGACGTATACTGCTCGGTGTATCGGAGTCAGGACGTACACTACTCGATGTATTGGATTAAGGACATACACTGTTGGGTGTAACTGTGTAAGGACATACACTGCTCAGGATATTTGTAGAATGATGTACATTGCTGATTTTATTTATGAAGGAAGTACATTGCTGGGTGTATCAGAGTGAAGACACAAGCTGCCAGGTGTATTGTTGCAAGACCTATACATGGAATAAAAGGAATGGCCAACCAGAAACAGTTTTGAAGTTTGAATCCACAACGGTTTTTCACAGTGAAGTGGATAAATATTTGTTGAATCAAATTTTTCAAGTATTATTATATTTTCATGGGATGTGGGCATTGCTGGCCAGGCTAGCATTTATTGCCCATCCGTAATTACCCCTGAGAAGGTGGTGGTGAGCTGCCTTCTTAAACCACTGAAGTCAATGTGAGGTAGGTACACCCAGAATGCTGTTAGGAAGGGAGTTCCAGGATTTTGACGCAGCAACAGTGAAGGAACGGCAATATAGTTCCAAGTCAGGATGGTGTGTGACTTGGAGGGGAACTTGCAGTTGGTGGTGTTCCCATGTATTTTCTGCCCTCGTCCTTCTAGTTGGTAGAGGTCACGGGTTTAGAAGGTGCTGTCTAAGGAGCCTTGGTGCATTGCTGCAGTGCATCTTATAGATGGTACACACTGCTGCCACTGTGCGTCGGGGTGGAGGGAGTGAATGTTTGTGGATGGGGTGCCAATCAAGTGGGCTGCTTTGTCCTGGATGATGGCGAGCTTCTTGAGTGTTGTTAGAGCTGCACCCATCCAGGCAAGTGGAGAGTATTCCATCACACTCCTGACCTGTGCCTTGTAGATGGTGGACAGGCTTTGGGGAGGCAGGAGGTGAGTTACTCACCACAGGATTCCTAGCCTCTGACCTGCTCTTGTAGCCGTGGTATTTATATGGCCACTCCAGTTCAGTTTCAGGTCAATGGTAGCCCCTAGGATGTTGATAGTGGGGGATTCAGCGATGGTAATATCATTGAATGTCAAGGGGAGATGGTTAGATTCTATCTTGTTGGAGATGGCCATTGCCTGGCACTTGTGTGGGGCGAAGTGATTTGTGAAAGGCTTTGGGAATGGTACTGTGTAGATCGATCTTTCAGTGAGTGGACACTGGCACTCCGGGCCGAATGCTTTTGCTCTGTGCTGTGAAATTATATCTGGTAGACTCTGGCCGTTTGCGATTGTATGAAACAGGTGATGGTGAATTGGCAGCCCATTCTACATCTCTCCAGATTTGCACTTCCATAGCAAATGACTATAAATAAAGTGACAAGAATCTGCATCACCCATTCCTGAGATGCTTTAGAAAGAGAAAAATGCACAATGAGCAAGGGGTGGGAGGTTGGGCGTTTTAACTGAAGGCTATATCAGTGGAATATGTTAAAAGGAAGAGAGAGAAGGTGAGAGTGGGATGGAGTTAAAGGAGTTATTTGGGAGGGAGTTAGGAAGGATTTAGTGGGGAAGTAGAGGGGATTTGGGAGAGTTAGAGGAGGGAGTTGGGAAAATGTGTGAGGGGAGGGAATTTGGGGGGATTTCGGTGAGGGTGTCATGGGAGGGTGTTGGGAGAGTTGGGAGTTTTAGGAGGTGTTTGGGTGGAGCTCGGGGGCATGCTTGTGGGGAACTAAGGGAGGGAGTTGGGGGGCGCAGGTGTAGTGTATAAGGACAAGATGCTGAAAGCACTGCCACCGATGGGACAAAAGAAGTGGGTGCAAGGAGGTGAGAGGATCAATGGATGCAGGATGGAATCATAGAATTATACAAAATAGAAGGTCCCCATTTAGCCCATCATGCTCGTACTGGCTGTTTGGAAGAGCTATTCAACTCGGCCCACTCCCCTGCTCTTTCCCATAGCCCTGTAAGTGTTTCCCTTTGAAGTATTTATCTGACTTCCTTTTGAAAGTTATTATTGAATCTGCTTCCACCACCATTTCAGGCCATTGTATTCCAGGTCATAACAGCTTTCTGCATAAACATTTTTCCTCATGTCAGCTCTGGTTCTTTTGCTGATTACCTTAAATCTGTATTCTCTGGTTACTGACCTTTATACCCCTGGAAAGAATGTGCTGGATTTTGTGCAGGAGGCGGGACTCCGGGCGCTGGGCAGAAAAGGCAGGGAAACCCTGCCTATGCATCTTTTCAGCCCCCAGAGCAATCCTCTGGTCTTTTGAGGGAAAAGTTTAAGGAGGCAGGATCCCCATCATCCCTTTAAAGACTTATAGGGATGGGGATCCCGCCCCCAAGAGCTGCAGGCCAATCACAGGGCTGGCAGCTCAGCAGTATTGGCAGCGCCACCGGGAGCAGCAACCATTGCCATACTGCAGAGGCCTCGAACCCAGGCCCAGCAGTGGAACCCTGGAGAAGAGGTAGGTGAGGCGGGGTCACCTGGGCCAGTCCAGAAAGCCCTGGCGAGGGTGGGGGGGTTGGGCATTCAGTCCAGGGGGAGGGGATGACCCGGGGGTACAGTTGTTCCCAGTGGGTTCCTCAGTGTACCACAAATTGCCCATGAAGGACGGTCCCTCCCCCCCACAAGCCCACAGGGAGGAGCCTCATTTTACAGGGCATTCTCCCAGCACGGCGGAGGCCCCTCTCGCCGCTAGTAAGATTCCAGTGACACCGGGAGGAGGCCATTATTTGGACTCTGGGCGGGAAGGTCACCGTCGGCCTATCCCACCCCTGGGAGAATCGGAGCTGGAATTCCCGGCATCGGGTTCTGTGGTGGTGATTCTGCCCTGATTCTCCATCACGCCCGCTCCCCTCAAACTACGAAACCCGCCGTCGGGATGAGAACAAAATCCAGCCCAGTATCTCCTTATTTACTCTCGCAAAATAACACATGATTTTAACCCCTCTATTAATACTCTCCTTAATTTTCTCTGCTCTAAATAGAATCCCAGCTTCTCCAGTCTCTCCACATAACTGAAGTCCTTCAGCCCTGGAACCATTCTAGTAAATCTCTTCTGCACCCTCTCCAAGGCCTTGATATCCTTCCTAAAGTATGGTGCCCAGAATTGAACACAATACTCCAATTGAGGTTTAACCAGTGTTCTATGAAGAATTAGCATAAATTCCTTACTTTTGTATTTTATGCCTCTATTCATGGAGGATCCTATATGCCTTTTTTCACAGCCTTCTCAACCTGGCCTGCCACCTTCAAAGACTAATGTACATACACTCCGTGTTTCTCTGTTCCTGCACCCCCTTTAAAATTGCAATGTTTAGTTCATATTGCCTCTCCTCATTCTTCTTACCAAATTGAATCACTTTACACATCTCTGTTATATTTCATCTGCCATATGTCTATTTCACCATCTGTCTATGTCCTCCTGAAGTCCATTACTATTCTCCTCACTATTTGCTACATTTCCAAGATTAGTCCCATCTGCAAATTTTGAAATTATGGCCAGTATACCCAAATTCAGGTCATTAATATATATCAAAAAGAGCAGTGGTCTCAATACTGACCCCTCATGGACACAACTATACAATTCCCTCCAGTGTGCAAAACAACAGTTCACCACCGCTGTTTGCTTTCTGTCTTTTAACCAATTTAATATCCACACAGCCACTTCAATTTCCCTTTAATTCCATGGTCTTCAATTTTGCTAACAAGTCTATTATGTGGTACTTCATCAATGCTTTTTGAAAGTCCATAGACACAAAATTAACCACTGGCCTGTAATTGTTGGGTTTATCCTCCTGTCTTTATTGAACAGGGGTATAACATCTGCAATCCTCCAGTCCTCTGGCACCACTCCCATATCTAAGGAGGATTGGAAGGTTGTGGCCAGATGCTCCGCAATTCCACCTTAATTCCCACAGCAACCTAGGATGCATCCCATCTGGACAGGATGACTTTTCTACTTTTAGGACTGCGCACCATTTAATTACCTCCTCTTTATTGTTATCCTATACAATTTCTCTACTACCTTCTCCTTTACCATGACACTGGCAGCATCCTCTTCTTTACCGAAGACAAAGTATTCATTACTACCTCAGCCATACCCTCCCTCTGTTTCCACAGGAAAATTTCCATTTTGGTTCCTAATTGGCCCCATTCTTCCTTTGACTACCCATTTACTATTTATATGTTTATAAAATACTTTTGGATCCTCTTTTATGCCTGCTAATCTATTCTCATACTCTGTCCCTCTTATTTCCTTGATCAATTCTTCTCTGTACATTTTGCATTGGCCTTGGTTCTCTACTGTGTTAGCAATCTGATATTTACTCAGATTGAATTGAAATGAAATGAATGCCTGTTAGCTGTTGCAGAAGAATGGAGGAGTAAGACCACACAGGCATTTAAGATTAGATTAGATTAGATTAGAGATACAGCACTGAAACAGGCCCTTCGGCCCACTGAGTCTGTGCCAAACATCAACCACCCATTTATACTAATCCTACACTAATCCCATATTCCTACCAAACATCCCCACCTGTCCCTATATTTCCCTACCACCTACCTATACCAGTGACAATTTATAATGGCCAATTTACCTATCAACCTGCAAGTCTTTTGGCTTGTGGGAGGAAACCGGAGCACCCGGAGAAAACCCACGCAGACACAGGGAGAACTTGCAAACTCCACACAGACAGTACCCGGAATCGAACCCGGGTCCCTGGAGCTGTGAGGCTGCGGTGCTAACCACTGCGCCACTGTGCCGCCCTAAAGAGGAGGACAAGGATTTTAAGTTGGTTGCACCAGAGTCAGTGAGGACAGGGGAGATGGGTAAGTGAAACTTTGCGATGGACAGGACATGGGTAGCTGTCTTAGATAAGTTGGAGTTTATGCAGGTTGAATGATGTAAGTCCAACATTAAGAGATCTAGAGTAATCAAGACAGGAAATGATAAAAGGAGGAATAAACATATTAGCAACAAAGGGTGCTGAGGTTGGGGTGAAGACTGGCAGGTGAAAGTGGGGGTTTTAAGTGGTGGAATGGATGTGTAATACAAAACTCAGCTGTATCCTGTGAAGAGGGTGGGAGGGCAGCAAATGGAGGTATTAGCTTGCCCTGTGGAGACAGAAATTTATGAGGCCAGGTGGTGTCTGGAGGATTGCATAGCTCCAAAAGTGGCACAGTGGTTAGCACTGCAGCTTCACAGCTCCAGCGACCCAGGTTCAATTCTGGGTACTGCCTGTGTAGAGTTTGCAAGTTCTCCCTGTGACCATGTGGGTTTCTACCAGGTGCTCCAGTTTCCTCCCACAGACAAAGACTTGCAGGTTGATAGTTAAATTGGCCATTGTAAATTGTTCCTAGTGTAAGTAGGTGGTAGGAGAATTGAGGAAAGGTGGGGATGTGGTAGGGAATATGGGATTAATGTAGGATTAGTATAAATGGGCGGTTGATGGTCAGCACAGACTCGGTGGGCTGAAGGGCCTGTTTCAGTGCTGTATCTCTTTATGACTTGTTACCCCTGAACATTGTACTTGACCTTCCAGAAATGCAGAGAGCGGGAGAAGCACATTAGGGTGGACATGATGAGAGCCTGATCATGAATCTTCCATTCCCTGTGGAGGTTGTGAAGTTAACACTACCTTTAGTGGTTTTGAGGATTCCTGATATGAGATAAGGGGGGTAAAGTTACAGGACATGACAGGAAGAAAAAAGATTGTGCAGGATTACGTGAAGTGGAGCAGCAGTGTGTTTTTGTGCTTTCTAATCTCAGATTAATTCTGTTTTTAATTCACTGGGCGACAACTTTTGTTTTGAAAATTTACCTGAAGTTTAAGGTGATTATTTGATAGTATTTTGGGATCTGTAGGTGTTGGCATGAGTTACTAAATTCATTAGAAATTGATTTGAGGTTTGGTTGGACTTTTGGTGGCAACACCTTGTGTGATAATATCCATCAGGGGAATAATAATTTAACATCCTTTCTGGAACGATCTTGCTCATGGTAATGTTACAGTGTGTAGGTTAAATGAATGTAGGTTAACTGTGGATCTGGGGTTTGGGAGATTGTGTACCTAATTTACGTCCTTGTCAAGGGTTTGTTGTTGCTAATGATCAGATGCAGATATACATACATCTGGAAGTTTCATCTTATTGTACTAATTGGTCTCTTCTAATTGTGGAGTGTGGTAATTTGCAATTCTATACACAGAAAGTGATCACAGACCAATATATTTTAGAATAGCATTTTGAGACTCTGGGCTGAATTTTACAAACCCCTGACGTCTGGGATCATGGTTGGGGGGGGGTGCGAAAAATGTCTCCTGGAGAGGGCCACCACGCACCCCAATGCCACGAGGGCCCGGCCTGATATTGCCAGTGGCAGCAAGGCCTCATGGTGGCAGCCCTACCACTCGGCAACAGAACGCCATTAACATATTCAAATAGATTTAAATTAATGAATTAATTACCTTTACGTTCCCACCGTCTATCCCGGTGCGATCTTCGTGCTACTGGCCGGCACTCCCGCACCTTTCAATTGCCATCCAGGGAAAGAAGGCGGAACTCTGGTGGGGACTGGGGAAGAGGTATGTTTCTCAGTGCGGGGTGGGGGAGGGGGGATCGGGGGCAAAGTAATGTCATTGGTGTAGGGGTTGGTGGGAAGGGTTATAGTTTAAAGTTTATGTTGGGAGGGGAAAGGGCAAGTAATTAATTTAATTCTTATTGGAGGAGAGGGCAAGTAATTAATTTAATTCTTATTGGGGGGGTGGGAGAGGGGCAGAATAAATGGTTTTTTTTATTAAATGTTTCTTTAAATATTTAAATTGAATGGTAGGACTTGAAGCCCTTTAAAAATGGTGTCACTGCCTGCACACAGGCTGCTGACACCATTACTGGGGACGGACAGCCCGCCGCCCCTCCATGTTATCAGGTGGGGGGGAGGGTCGCCCCAGCTATTTAAATAAGCCGTTGCGCTTAATATCGCTGCGGCTCCATGATGTGTGGCCTGCATGGGCGGGCCGACATTGTTTTCACCCGCCACCGATTTTGGCAGCTGGAGTATAAATTTCAGTGCTCTGAGTCTGCAGCAATCCTACTCATGTTGCTATCTGGAGGAATGAGATGCAGAAATGGCGTATCAGGGTTCAACAGCTTCAGTGTTTGAATCAAGCAATTGTTGTGGACATTAACCATCACACGGCTGGAATTGAGAAGGTCACATATGTGCTGGTGAGAGTCATTATTTGGACGGAGTCCAACAGCTACTGGTGTAATGAACACGGTGATACACCCAGTTCTTATGCTGGTGCTGTTTCAGTTAATTGTTTGGTAATATTAATTGATTACAGATGGTGTGCTTGAAAGCAAGGACTACAAATGGACAATGCTGTTAAACGGGCTAAAATGACTGTATAAATGTTATCGAGATAACTCCTGGCAGAAAGGACAGAGAGAAGAAGTGGTATTGTGAGAATATGGGTTCACGTTACCCATGTACCTCTTTGTTTGTGGGATCAGCACACAGGTGAATTAAAACCACTTTCAGCTTTGCTGCACAGGATGCTTTGTGAGGCAGGTCTAAGGCAAGGTTGAGGAATTGAAGGAATGTGTGAAGGTCATTCATCCATGTCATGATGGGAGATGATGTTCTGGTAACTGTGTTTCTAGTAATAAAAGATTGGAAGAGCTTACTGGACTATATAACCATGGTAACAGGATGATTAGGGAAATTAAGATGGACTAAGTGCATCATCCTGGATCCATGTTGATATCTTCAATGTTACTTTGTGTGTCTTTTGGCATGTTGTGATTTCGTGGTAGTACGCATGCAATGTAAAGATCAAAGGTAGAATTGATATAAAAGTTTGAGTAAACCATTGTATATTGTAGTCATACTGGATTGTGGAGTGTGACGTATCTGAGTTCTCATAGTAAATCATGAACTCAATAATAAATAATCGTGTAATCATATTGGAATCATGTGGCATGATTTGCCTGAGTACTCATGTTGGATGGTGTAACATAAGCTTATTAAAGACCTGATTCTGCCATTGTTACACTTGCTGTCTGTGCATTCTTGTATTTAAGGTAATGAAATAAAATAGAACAAGAAAACAGTGCCAACACCAGCTATCAACCGTGACAGCCATTTCATCCAAACACATTGCAACACACTCACACTTCCCTCTTTCTTTCAGGACAAGGTGGCACATAAACACAGGCAGCAGGACCTAATTGGCATGGCACAGGCACTGCTTCATGTCTTTAACCTGCGCGGAGGCGATAGTGATGGCAATCATTGATGCAGCCATGACTGAGATCATTGCCAGCAACGAGGCTGAAAATAAAGTTGCATGTTCCTACCTAACCCATCTTTTCTTGTCCCATATTCCCTATTCTACAATCTTTTCTGATTTACAAGCTGCAGATGATATAAGCATGCACCTCTTGCTTTCCCCTTGTCCCTCACCACAACCCAATCCTTGTGCATTTATCCTTACAGATACACAAAAATTGTCACCTGGTCAACTGGTGCAGGAGGCTGAAATCCAAGAGGAACATAAGCCTCATGAAGAAAATACACCATCACTTGATCTGAAAATCACAGCCACCAGCTCAGGTACTGCCATTGCCTGTACTTTAGGGGTAGTATAGAGGTGGGATCTGCATTTGCGCATGGGAAAAATAGCATGGGTGCAAGCTCCCAGGAGGGTGAGGTCAAACATGAGTCCTGTTGCTGAAAACATAGATGAAAACTTCAATGGAGTGGCATACAGAAAAAGGCTGATAGCCATGCACACAGAAATCTTTAGTGCATTCGCAGATCTGCCAGAAAGCCTGTCGTCACTGTCAAGGAGCAAGGAGGAGTTTGACACCAACTCCACACAGGGCTTTGCTCACAGCTTGGAGCTGATCCTTTCCAGCGTGGAATTCGAGACCAACTCCATGAGAGCACTTCCAGATCCAACAATGACGCAATGTCTGGTGGCCAATGTCTCAGCTTCCATTGCAGTAAAAGTTAAAGCCACCAAATATCTGAGTGTGGCAGTGGAAGCTCAGACTGAGGTCAGAAAAAGTTAGCTTGGTGCCATGCAGGCTCCGACTGCTGCCATCATGGCTGTGGATACCAGTGCTCAAAGGGGCTTTCAGGGTCTCACAGCAGTCCAGCAGTCTTCCTTCCAGCAGATTGCTGAGGCATGCCCTGGGGGAGTGGCAGTGGTTCCATGGAACACAAACCTGTTGTTCTCTCCAAGGGTGGCAGCACTCCTGCTCCTACCACTGCCACTCTACCGGTGCCCTTGCTGTTGCCTGTCAGCCAGCCAGCCAAGACTGCTGCCACCCATGCCAAGGTGGTGCAGTTTGCTGCTGAACGCATATTTAGCTGTGCGTGTTTAAGAGAGGGCTGAGGTTGAAAATGGCAGCACTGGCATGAAATCAGTGTTATATACTGACTGACATTACGATCTGCCTACCCTGCATCCTTCTGGTGCATGGACCTAATGCCCACGTTAACAGCCTCATCAATGCCTGAAACTACAGGTGCTATGGAGCCCAATAATGTGGCCTCAGTGTGTTGTTAATACAGGACTGGGGCTAATGATAATTAACTCAGTGTATATATACTACAGGATTGGCTTTAATGATAATTAACTCAGTGTGTAGTTAATGCAGGATTGGAACTAATAAAGATTAACTCAACGTGTAGTTCATACAGGACTGGATGGAATTATAATCAGTTTATTATTTCATCCAAGACTGGGGCTGGTAATAAATATCTCAATGTGTGGTAATACAGGACTGGGACTATTAATAATCAAGTCAGTATGTAGTTAATACAAGACTGGGTTAAGTAAGAATTAACTCAGTGGGTAGTTAATACAGGACTGTTGCTACTAATAATTAACTCAATGTGTAGTTACTACAGGACTGGGACTAAATTATTACAAAAGTGAAATACTGCGGATGCTGGAAACCCGAAATAAAAACAGAAAATGCTGGAAATACTCAGCAGGTCTGGCAGCATGTATAGAGAGAGAAGCAGAGTTAATATGACTGACCTGAAATGTGGCCAGGATTTTCCTGAAGCCCCAAATTCCCACCTTTGGGACAGAAAGTGGGCGCCATTGCCGCCTGAGCGAAGGGACGGAGTTGAGTTCGGAATTTTCTGACAGCCAGCCGATTAACGACCGGCAGGCGAGGGAGCTGTCCACTGAGGGGACACGGGCGGAATGAGGTTTCAGCTTAGTCAACGCTGGCACCATATTTAAATGTCAGCCAGTAGAACTTGCAAAGGCAGCAAACCCAGAGAGAGCAGAGAGGGAGCCCTAACAATACAAACACAACCGGAGATGGCAGAAGGGAGATCAAGGGTAGCCCCACAATTCATGGATTCCTCCCTGCAGGTGCTCCTCTGGGCTGCTTGGGCTTGGAGGGAGGTCCTGTTCCCCCGGGACAGGAGGAGACCGGCTGGCAAATGAAGCAAGTCTGGATGGATATTGCAGAGGAGGTCAGCAGCCATGGGACATCCCTCGCATGTGGCTGCACTGCTGTAAAAAGATCTGATGTATTCTGGCAAGGTGAGTGCAGCACACAATATTAAGCTTACATTTTTATATGTGACTACAGATGAATGTGGGATTGGTAGAAAGAGTATGCCCACCCAGTCACTGGCAATTCCCAGGCAGCACTGGCTGTCACAGGCATGCCAGCTTCTCTGTGGAGGGCCCCAATCAGTCAGAGTTGACTGCTGCACTGCCACTACTGAGGCATCCCTATGGTGCCATGATGAACAGTCAGGCTGTCATCAGCGTAGGTGTTGTGCATGTCTTTGACGGGCGACTAACACTGGAAGTTTATGTGCTTGCAGGAGAGGCAAACTCAGAACACAAGGGAGGGAGGCAAGATGGGCAGTAATGTCCCATATAGTCACCATCCTGATACCCATGGAAGAGGAGGCACTGGAGCTGGGAGGCCTGGAGGCAAGTTGGGCAATAGCTGATGGTGAAATGGGAGTGGAGCCTTGAGAGAGTGAGTGGCCTAAAGGATGGACACAAGAGACCCTCTGGCGAGCACGAACATAGTGCTCATGTAGTAAAAGTAGTCAGAAGGAAGTGAATGCACATTAGCCTCTAATAACTCCTCTCTGTCAGGTCAACGACAAGAGCAACCAGCTGCTTTGACTGGGGGACGGCTGTCCACCTCTGAGGAGGAGGAGGCCTCAGAGAGTGCACTGTCGTATCATCCCCCTGCAGCCTTCACCGGCGCAGATACATTCACATCGGTGGGTAGTTGCACATGATTAGATGCAGGATCACAATCTGGTAAGTACAGCACAGACACACTGGAGCAGCTGACGGAGGCAGTGACAGCTGCAGCCACTCGCACTCGGAGGATTGTGGGAGGGTCCAGCAATGCTCAGATTCAAGCTGATGACACACCTCTGGAGTCATCAACAAAGCGGCAAATGCTGAAGCTGCAGCATGAGCGGCATGAACATCTGGCAGAGCTTCCAGAGGTTATGTGCACCCATGCACGAACCATCCAGGCCATGAGTGCAGCCGTGACACTGGCGTGTGTGCTTGGTGACACTCATGGAGAGCCACATCCAGCAAACCACCCAGTGTATGCTGGAGATGCGTACAGACCTGCATGCCATTGCCACCACCATGAGCTCTAAGGATCAATGGCTGGGTAAGAGGGCGGCTGTCAAGGCACCTGAAGATACAGGATCACAATCACTGCCAGGTCCTCAAACTCCTCATGTGAGCAGAGAGGGCCAAGTGTGCACTGAAAGAGTAGAGGATCGGCGGCCTGCAGCATCTGGGGGCTCCTCTCAGGGTGCTCCTGGATGAGTGGCAGGTCCTCATCCTCTCTGATGGTGTCACCAGTGCCTCATGCGACCACGGTGACGGAGGCGGCTCCTGTACCTGTGCAGGAGGCTCTCCATATGCCAGGGCTCTCAAGGCCTTAGGCAACTAGAGGATGACTGCAAAGGTCATCGAAGGTCACTGAGCACAAAGGTCAGCAGCCTGCCTCCACCTCAGCTAACAGTGCAAGGGGACCACCACGTGGGAGCACCCGTAAGTACGCGAAAAAGTCCATCTAGCTGCACTTGGGGTTCACAGGGTCATATTTTATGAATGGATGTCACCTTGCTCTACATTTGTATTTTAAAAAATCTGGAATGGAGCAACACAAAAAGAATCCTTTACATTTTACACACTACTGAGCCATTCTCTGGCTCCCATACAGGGTGTGATGGGAAAGAGCACACCAAGTGAGGTCACGGCATTTCCTGTGCTGTTGCCTCATATAATGATGGGTTCAGGGAAATGGTCAGGGCAATCAAGGAAATGGCAACAGGGCTGCAGAAGGTTGTAGCTTTATGAGACTGAATGGATATGTCAGTAAGGATCATCTGAAACTTGCCTATATTAGCGTGTTGCGAGCCTCCTTTGCACATATCTCAGGGTGCCTTGCCTGTCATCCCTCAGGGTTTTCATCATGTAGCACCTGGTCACCATTCCCCTCCATATCAGCATCATCAGAGGAGGCATTGCGCTCCAGGATGTCCACATTGTTCAAAGCTTCTGCCCTCTGTAGCGCCAGGTTTTGCAGAGTTCAGCAGAACACAACGATACGCGAAACCCTTGCTGGATATATTGAAGGGCTTCACTAGATCTATCCAGGCATCTGAACTGCATCTTCAGAAGGCCTATAGTCTGTTCAATAGTTACTTGAGTTGTCCTGTGGCAGTTGTTGTATCTGTCCTCTGCATCTGTGCTCGAGTATGTACAGGTGGAAGTAGCCATCTCTTCAGTGGGTAGTCCTTATCACTCAGTATCCATCCTTGAAGACGAGTGGGGAGCCTGAAAAGGTTGGGTGTCTGGGATTGCCTGAGTATGTAAGCATCGTGGCAGCTTCCCAGGAACCTTGCACAGACCTGAAGGATTTGTTTGCAATGGTCACAGATCAGTTGCACATTGAGAGAGTGGAAGTCCTTCTTGTTGATGAAAGCTGCAGGTTAGTCTGTGGGAGCCTTGATGGCCACATGCATGCAGTCAATGACATCCTGCACCTGGAGGAATACAGCGATAGCCCCAAGCCTTTAGCCCTCTCAGCCTGACTGTCTGGATTGGTGCCAAAGTACATGCACTGGCTGGCCCTCTTGAACAAGGCATTGGTGACCATCTTGATGCATCGATGAGCTGCAGACTGGGACATCCCACAGATATCTCCAGAAGATTCCTGGAATGATCCTGAGGCGTAGAAATTCAGTTCCATGGTGACCTTCAACATCACAGGCATTGGGTGCCCACCACTTCCCATAGAGCTCAGCTCCTCCTCTATCATTGGGCACAGCTCAGTGAATGTCTCTCTGGAGAGGTGAGTCTTCAGCAACACTGCAGGAAGCTGAGCCTCTGATGGTAGACTCTTTTTGGTGGGTAGGCCTCTTGTGTGCACAAGAGGCTGATTGCGGGCCCTTCTGCGCCTTCCTCATCTGTGCCCCCTTTCAAGCTCATGCTCCTAGTATCTCTCTGGGGGTGCTGAAGGCCCGCTCCCAGTGACTGCAGCTCTCTCCCCTGCCGATGCTCTTCCCCACTTGCAGCCTGATTGAATGAAGCCCACAGCTGAACTCACTTTTTAGGGCTATCCCAATCACCTTTACATTGCATGTTCAAGTGTCAAGTTGAGGGGTCGGTTAGCTCAGTTGGCTAGACAGCTGGTATGCAATACAAAAAGATGTCAGTAGTGTGGGTTCAATTCCTGTTGTGGCTGTGGTAGCTTATGGAGACCTGCCTCTTTGCCTTACCCCATGCTTGAGGAGAGATAATCCTTAAGCTATATATCACCAACTGTCTCTTTCTAATGGGGAGAGATGCCTTTAGGACTCTGGCTAGAGCAACAAGTGTCAAATTAGTGAGGATATTTAACCAGAATGCCTCTGCTGTGCCAACCATGTATGTCTTAGTACCAAACCTCTCACAAAATCCACAAGTGATGTAAAGACTTTGAGCTTGCCTTCCACCATGATCTTTCCAGTCCAGGCTGGTAAAATTCTGGCTATTAACTCTGTTTCTCCCTCCCCAGTTGCTTCCAGACTTGCTGAGCATTTCCAGCATTTTCTGTTCTTATTACTGACAATTATTAACTCATTTTGTAGATAATACAGTACTGGGGTCGAGAAATAATGAACTCATTGGGGGCTAAATTGGATAGCTCCCGAAAATGGGTGTGGGGGGTCACGATGCATGATTAACCAGTGCACTTTAAATATAACGCAGGCTGCAAGCCAACTTTGAACTGCACTGTTCATTGGCTGCATGCAACAACAGGGGGCACAAAATGATAACTGATGATAACTGTCTAGCACCTCTTAAAGCTAGCCTTCTTCTCGTAAAGGGGAGGTGCATTGTGGCTGGAGCAGGTGCTGGCAGTCATGCAGGAAGTCTTGCTGAACTGGAAAACATTGAGGAATGGCACATTTGAGAGAGAAGGATGCAAGGATTTTGGATGCTGCATTGGAGACCTTGATAGAGGAGGTGGAAAGGGGGAGACATGTCTTGTATCCATTGGGAGCCAGCAGGCACTCCAGCCACACACTCAGAGCACAGTGGGAGCAAATAGCTGTGAGGTCAATGCCAGGAGTTTAGCCCCGAAGACCTGAATACAGTGCTGAAAGAAGTTCAATGACCTCACATGAGTGGTCAAGATCAGAGAATGTATTGCCATGCTAGGCAACGACCTGCCAAGAATGAGGCGCATTAATTTTGTCATGAGCATTGATTTTAAACTCTTACTGGAGTGAAGAAAGGACTTGTTAAACAGATCAGCTGTGGCTGGAAAATATATTTGCACATTAACAGATGGTGCTTGGAAAGACAAAAAGCCCTGACACATTCAACCCACAATGGACCTTGATCACCTGGTATAGTGTGTAAGAGCTGCATTCCAGAGACTGCGAAGGTGATATAATCCAACATGTGGTCAGACCAGTTAGTCACATGCTTGGCAGCCTGTTTTTTTCTGAATTGTACAAACAGTTTGAACTCAGAGTGTCTGTTTTCTCCTGGACTGAGGAGATCTCTCCTGCCTGCTCCCATCTCTTTCTCGCAAGCCTCTGAATCCCACTGAATACAGATGAACCGCAAGAGAGAAAAGTCTCCTGCAGCAAACAAGGTTTAAGAAGAACACTGGGACCCAGCGAAAAGCAAGCTCTACCTACAATCAAGGACTCTACAATGAGCTTGAAGAACAGTAACAAAAGCTCTTCAGATATTGCCTCAAATGTTTCCGCTTTATTTTTCTTCTGCTCTTTTCTATCTCTATTTGCATGTGTGTATCGTGTATGCATGCTAGCATGGGCATGTTGTGCATCTGTAGGCGTCAACCAAATTAGAGTTTAAGTTCAAGTTTAATAAATTTCAACTTTTCTTCTTTAAACCTAAGAAAGCCTGTTTGTGCTGATTTCTTTTCCTTATAATTGGAATGCGGTGAACAAGGATTCACCGTGGCAAAAACATGGTGTTTTAAAAATTAAACCCTGTTTACGGTAAGACCAGGTGAAGGCTGAGAGACCGCTAGACACCTTTCTCACCAGGTCATGACAGCATCTTGAAATGCCATATCCCACCCACTGCACCACTATCTTCAGATGCTATTCCATCCGTTACACCCCCATCACCCACCAACAATCTCCATCAATCAGGACTCATACCTCACATTCATAGCTTCACCTCACCCTCACACACTTAACACTGCTGCCTCACACCCAAAATTCACAGCTTGCACACACTGCCAGCTATTCAACCAAGGCAGCATATCACCCAAACAGATTGCATGACACTCACTGACACACTTCCTTCTCTCTTGCAGGACAAGGTGACACACAACCAGAGGCAGCAGGAACTAACCGGAGGAGGGGAGGTGCACCTGCATGTCCTCACCCTAATTGAGGAGATGATGCTCACCATCATTGGAGTGGTCATGACCAAGGCTGTAGCCAGCAAAGGGGCTGAAATCATTGCAGATGACGGTATCCTCATTCCTAATCCACCTTCTCACATTCCACGTCCCCCTTGTTCCACATGCACTTCTGTTTCCCACACTGAAGATAGTGTACCCACGCAGCCCTTACTTTCCTGTTTCCCACACTGTAGATAGTGTACCCACGCAGCCCTTACTTTCCTGTTTCCCACACTGCAGATAGTGTACCCACACAGCCCTTACTTTCCTGTTTCCCACACTGAAGATAGTGTACCCACGCAGCCCTTACTTTCCTGTTTCCCACACTGCAGATAGTGTACCCACACAGCCCTTACTTTCCTGTTTCCCACACTGAAGATAGTGTACCCACACAGCCCTTACTTTCCTGTTTCCCACACTGAAGATAGTGTACCCACACAGCCCTTACTTTCCTGTTTCCCACACTGCAGATAGTGTACCCACGCAGCCCTTACTTTCCTGTTTCCCACACTGTAGATAGTGTACCCACACAGCCCTTACTTTCCTGTTTCCCACACTGAAGATAGTGTACCCACACAGCCCTTACTTTCCTGTTTCCCACACTGCAGATAGTGTACCCACGCAGCCCTTACTTTCCTGTTTCCCACACTGCAGATAGTGTACCCACGCAGCCCTTACTTTCCTGTTTCCCACACTGCAGATAGTGTACCCACGCAGCCCTTACTTTCCTGTTTCCCACACTGAAGATAGTGTACCCACGCAGCCCTTACTTTCCTGTTTCCCACACTGAAGATAGTGTACCCACACAGCCCTTACTTTCCTGTTTCCCACACTGAAGATAGTGTACCCACGCAGCCCTTACTTTCCTGTTTCCCACACTGAAGATAGTGTACCCACGCAGCCCTTACTTTCCTGTTTCCCACACTGAAGATAGTGTACCCACACAGCCCTTACTTTCCTGTTTCCCACACTGCAGATAGTGTACCCACGCAGCCCTTACTTTCCTGTTTCCCACACTGCAGATAGTGTACCCAAGCAGCCCTTACTTTCCTGTTTCCCACACTGAAGATAGTGTACCCACACAGCCCTTACTTTCCTGTTTCCCACACTGAAGATAGTGTACCCACACAGCCCTTACTTTCCTGTTTCCCACACTGAAGATAGTGTACCCATGCAGCCCTTACTTTCCTGTTTCCCACACTGAAGATAGTGTACCCACACAGCCCTTACTTTCCTGTTTCCCACACTGAAGATAGTGTACCCACGCAGCCCTTACTTTCCTGTTTCCCACACTGAAGATAGTGTACCCACACAGCCCTTACTTTCCTGTTTCCCACACTGCAGATAGTGTACCCACACAGCCCTTACTTTCCTGTTTCCCACACTGAAGATAGTGTACCCACACAGCCCTTACTTTCCTGTTTCCCACACTGAAGATAGTGTACCCACGCAGCCCTTACTTTCCTGTTTCCCACACTGAAGATAGTGTACCCACACAGCCCTTACTTTCCTGTTTCCCACACTGCAGATAGTGTACCCACACAGCCCTTACTTTCCTGTTTCCCACACTGAAGATAGTGTACCCACACAGCCCTTACTTTCCTGTTTCCCACACTGAAGATAGTGTACCCACACAGCCCTTACTTTCCTGTTTCCCACACTGCAGATAGTGTACCCACGCAGCCCTTACTTTCCTGTTTCCCACACTGAAGATAGTGTACCCACACAGCCCTTACTTTCCTGTTTCCCACACTGAAGATAGTGTACCCACACAGCCCTTACTTTCCTGTTTCCCACACTGAAGATAGTGTACCCACACAGCCCTTACTTTCCTGTTTCCCACACTGCAGATAGTGTTTCCCACACAGCCCTTACTTTCCTGTTTCCCACATTGAAGATAGTGTACCCACACAGCCCTTACTTTCCTGTTTCCCACACTGAAGATAGTGTACCCAAGCAGCCCTTACTTTCCTGTTTCCCACACTGCAGATAGTGTACCCACGCAGCCCTTACTTTCCTGTTTCCCACACTGAAGATAGTGTACCCACACAGCCCTTACTTTCCTGTTTCCCACATTGAAGATAGTGTACCCACACAGCCCTTACTTTCCTGTTTCCCACACTGCAGATAGTGTTTCCCACACAGCCCTTACTTTCCTGTTTCCCACATTGAAGATAGTGTACCCAAGCAGCCCTTACTTTCCTGTTTCCCACACTGCAGATAGTGTACCCACACAGCCCTTACTTTCCTGTTTCCCACTCTGTAGATAGTGTACCCACGCAGCCCTTACTTTCCTGTTTCCCACACTGCAGATAGTGTTTCCCACACAGCCCTTACTTTCCTGTTTCCCACACTGCAGATAGTGTTTCCCACACAGCCCTTACTTTCCTGTTTCCCACACTGAAGATAGTGTTTCCCACACAGCCCTTACTTTCCTGTTTCCCACACTGTAGATAGTGTACCCACACAGCCCTTACTTTCCTGTTTCCCACACTGAAGATAGTGTACCCACACAGCCCTTACTTTCCTGTTTCCCACACTGCAGATAGTGTTTCCCACACAGCCCTTACTTTCCTGTTTCCCACATTGCAGATAGTGTTTCCCACACAGCCCTTACTTTCCTGTTTCCCACACTGCAGATAGTGTTTCCCACACAGCCCTTACTTTCCTGTTTCCCACACTGCAGATAGTGTTTCCCACACAGCCCTTACTTTCCTGTTTCCCACACTGAAGATAGTGTTTCCCACACAGCCCTTACTTTCCTGTTTCCCACACTGTAGATAGTGTACCCACACAGCCCTTACTTTCCTGTTTCCCACACTGAAGATAGTGTACCCACACAGCCCTTACTTTCCTGTTTCCCACACTGCAGATAGTGTTTCCCACACAGCCCTTACTTTCCTGTTTCCCACACTGAAGATAGTGTTTCCCACACAGCCCTTACTTTCCTGTTTCCCACACTGCAGATAGTGTACCCACACAGCCCTTACTTTCCTGTTTCCCACACTGCAGATAGTGTACCCACACAGCCCTTACTTCCCTGTTTCCCACACTGCAGATAGTGTACCCAAGCAGCCCTTACTTTCCTGTTTCCCACACTGCAGATAGTGTACCCACGTAGCCCTTACTTCCCTGTTTCCCACACTGCAGATAGTGTACCCACACAGCCCTTACTTTCCTGTTTCCCACACTGCAGATAGTGTTCCCACGCAGCCCTTACTTTCCTGTTTCCCACACTGAAGATAGTGTTTCCCACACAGCCCTTACTTTCCTGTTTCCCACACTGCAGATAGTGTACCCACACAGCCCTTACTTCCCTGTTTCCCACACTGCAGATAGTGTACCCACACAGCCCTTACTTTCCTGTTTCCCACACTGAAGATAGTGTTTCCCACACAGCCCTTACTTTCCTGTTTCCCACACTGCAGATAGTGTACCCACACAGCCCTTACTTCCCTGTTTCCCACACTGCAGATAGTGTACCCACGCAGCCCTTACTTTCCTGTTTCCCACACTGCAGATAGTGTTTCCCACACAGCCCTTACTTTCCTGTTTCCCACACTGCAGATAGTGTTTCCCACACAGCCCTTACTTTCCTGTTTCCCACACTGAAGATAGTGTTTCCCACACAGCCCTTACTTTCCTGTTTCCCACACTGTAGATAGTGTACCCACACAGCCCTTACTTTCCTGTTTCCCACACTGAAGATAGTGTACCCACACAGCCCTTACTTTCCTGTTTCCCACACTGCAGATAGTGTTTCCCACACAGCCCTTACTTTCCTGTTTCCCACACTGCAGATAGTGTTTCCCACACAGCCCTTACTTTCCTGTTTCCCACACTGCAGATAGTGTACCCACGCAGCCCTTACTTTCCTGTTTCCCACACTGCAGATAGTGTACCCACACAGCCCTTACTTCCCTGTTTCCCACACTGCAGATAGTGTACCCACACAGCCCTTACTTTCCTGTTTCCCACACTGCAGATAGTGTACCCACGCAGCCCTTACTTTCCTGTTTCCCACACTGCAGATAGTGTACCCAAGCAGCCCTTACTTTCCTGTTTCCCACACTGCCGATAGTGTACCCACGTAGCCCTTACTTCCCTGTTTCCCACACTGCAGATAGTGTACCCACACAGCCCTTACTTTCCTGTTTCCCACACTGCAGATAGTGTACCCAAGCAGCCCTTACTTTCCTGTTTCCCACACTGCCGATAGTGTACCCACGTAGCCCTTACTTCCCTGTTTCCCACACTGCAGATAGTGTACCCACACAGCCCTTACTTTCCTGTTTCCCACACTGAAGATAGTGTTTCCCACACAGCCCTTACTTTCCTGTTTCCCACACTGCAGATAGTGTACCCACACAGCCCTTACTTCCCTGTTTCCCACACTGCAGATAGTGTACCCACGCAGCCCTTACTTTCCTGTTTCCCACACTGCAGATAGTGTTTCCCACACAGCCCTTACTTTCCTGTTTCCCACACTGAAGATAGTGTTTCCCACACTGCCCTTACTTTCCTGTTTCCCACACTGTAGATAGTGTACCCACACAGCCCTTACTTTCCTGTTTCCCACACTGAAGATAGTGTACCCACACAGCCCTTACTTTCCTGTTTCCCACACTGCAGATAGTGTTTCCCACACAGCCCTTACTTTCCTGTTTCCCACACTGCAGATAGTGTACCCACGCAGCCCTTACTTTCCTGTTTCCCACACTGTAGATAGTGTACCCACACAGCCCTTACTTTCCTGTTTCCCACACTGAAGATAGTGTACCCACACAGCCCTTACTTTCCTGTTTCCCACACTGCAGATAGTGTTTCCCACACAGCCCTTACTTTCCTGTTTCCCACACTGCAGATAGTGTACCCACGCAGCCCTTACTTTCCTGTTTCCCACACTGAAGATAGTGTACCCACACAGCCCTTACTTTCCTGTTTCCCACACTGAAGATAGTGTACCCACACAGCCCTTACTTTCCTGTTTCCCACACTGCAGATAGTGTTTCCCACACAGCCCTTACTTTCCTGTTTCCCACACTGCAGATAGTGTACCCACGCAGCCCTTACTTTCCTGTTTCCCACACTGCAGATAGTGTACCCACACAGCCCTTACTTCCCTGTTTCCCACACTGCAGATAGTGTACCCACGCAGCCCTTACTTTCCTGTTTCCCACACTGCAGATAGTGTACCCACGTAGCCCTTACTTCCCTGTTTCCCACACTGCAGATAGTGTACCCACACAGCCCTTACTTCCCTCTTTCCCACACTGCAGATAGTGTACCCACGCAGCCCTTACTTTCCTGTTTCCCACACTGCCGATAGTGTACCCACGTAGCCCTTACTTCCCTGTTTCCCACACTGCAGATAGTGTACCCACACAGCCCTTACTTTCCTGTTTCCCACACTGCAGATAGTGTTTCCCACACAGCCCTTACTTTCCTGTTTCCCACACTGCAGATAGTGTACCCACACAGCCCTTACTTTCCTGTTTCCCACACTGCAGATAGTGTTTCCCACACAGCCCTTACTTTCCTGTTTCCCACACTGCAGATAGTGTACCCACACAGCCCTTACTTTCCTGTTTCCCACACTGAAGATAGTGTACCCACACAGCCCTTACTTTCCTGTTTCCCACACTGCAGATAGTGTTTCCCACACAGCCCTTACTTTCCTGTTTCCCACACCACACAACCTTACACTTATGTCTTTCTCCTTTTAGATACACATGAAATGCAACCTGGACAGGCTCTGGAGGAACAGCAGGGAGACAGTGATGATAAAGACACACCATCACTCGATTTCACACTCGCAGCTGCCAGCTCAGATACTGGCACTGCGTGTAATTTCGAGGATAGCATAGAGGGGGATCTGCACAGGGTGAGATACCAGGAATGAGGGACCTGCAGCCAGGATTGGGTCAAGGACAGTGCCAGCTTTTTGGAGGGGGAGGTCACACACAAGTTCTGCTGCAGAGATCTCAGCTGAGCACTTTGATGGGGCAGCCTAGAATGCTGATGGACATGCACAATGAAATGCTTGGTGCATTGGGATGTCACCAGAAAGTCTACAATGTCTAGGAGCATGGAGAAGTCTAACACCGACTTGGCAAAGAACTTTGCACAAAGCTGGGAGCCCATCGTCTCCAACATGTAAGTGATGGCCAACCCCATCAATGTACTTGACGACCCAACCATGATGTAGCATCTGATGGCCAATGTCTCAGTACAAGCAGCAACCACCCAACATCTGAGTGTTGCAGTGGAAACTCAGCCTGTTGCTATTATGGCTCTGGGTTACAGTGTGCAAAGGACCTTGTGCTCCAGCAGATTACTAGGATTGCTGAGGCACTTCTCCAGGGCAGTGGCAGTGGCTCCGTGGAGCACAAACCTGCTGTCCTCTCTCAGGAAGGCTGCATTTTTGCTCCCCTGACTGCCACTCCACCGGTGCCCTTGCTGTTGCCTGTCAGCCAGCCAACTCAGACTGAGATGGTGCAATCCACAGACTCAGAGCTGCTCCAGGGCCTCCTGCAAAGCCATCAGCAGTGTCCCCCCAGTGGAAGTCAGCAGTAAAATGACATGTTTTCATTTAATCAATTGGTATGGATTGTTTATTTTGTGGTGGCTTTTATTTTTGCAGTGTGGCCAAGCAGGCATTTTGATGGTCAGTGAGAGAGGGAAAGTGAGGAGTGAAGGGCTGTTGTTGAAAGAGGTTTGGGATTGCAGTTTCTGGCATTGCACTCGATGAGTTGATCCGGGACAGTCTGGCTCGGAAGAGGCTATTTAAGTTCCCTCACTCCTTCCTCCTCCTTCTCGTCCTCTTCTTCCTCCTCATTTGCTGTTCCTCCTCCTCCTCCTCCTCATACTCCTGCTCCTCAGCTGCTCACCGTATAGCTGGTGGCAAGGGCTGTCCCCTCATGATGGCGAGGTTGTGCAGCCTGAAGCAGACTACCATGAATCTTGACACCTGCTCTGCCGAGTGTAGCACAGCTCCTCTAGAGCAGTCCAGGCAGCTCTGGAGCTGTTTCAGTGCACTAACGTCTGCTCTATCATATTTTATATGGCAGCATGGCTTTCATTGTATGTATGCGCCGCACATGTGTGTGGGGTGTGTGCCAGAGTCATCAGCCATGTTGTCAGTGGGTAGCCCTTGTCATCCAATAGCCATCCTTTGATTTGCTGTGGTGGCTCCAAACCAGCTGGCAGAGCGGATTGCCATAGAATGAAGGCATCATGACTGTTGCCAAGATACCGGGCGTTGATTTGCACAATTCGCTGTGTGGTCACACACGAGCTGGACGTTGAGGAAGTGGAATCCCTTTTGGTTCTAGTATAGGGCAGAGTAGACATGCAGTGTCTGCAGCGATGTGCGTGCGGTCAAGGCACCCTGCACCATGGAGAAGGCTGCAATCCTAGCAAAGCAGTGTGCTCCCTCTGCCTGCTTCTCCCTACAAGATAGAATGAAATGCAGTTAGTTCTCGATGAATAGAGAGTTTCAGTGATCTCCCTTACACAACAGTGCATGGCAAACTGTGACATGCTGAAAATACCTCCAGCTCCAACCTGGAAGGACTGAGGTGCATATAAGTTCATCACCACAGTCACCTTCACAATGACTGACAATGTCATCCTCACCCTGCTCTGAAGTTGCAGTTCTGGCTGCAGCAGGTGGCAGATTTCAGTGAGGATGTCCTTACTGAAGTGCAGATGTCTCACATATTGTTCCTCACTGACGTCCAGGTAGCAGAATTGTTCCCTGAATACCCTGTGCAGATATGGTCTCCTGCTGAGAGCCCATCTCCCCCTCCTGCTCCTCCTCCCTCTTCCAGCAGCTTTCCCTTCTCTGTGTCACCTCAGTTCATTCTCCCTGTCATGCTATGTTTCAAGGGGAATGCCTACTAGAGCACTCATGTCTGGTGGCAACTGGTTTGTGCAGAAGCCTTGACGTCAATAAACTTCTCCAGTACCTGCCACACTACTCCCTGTAGATGTTTGGAACTTGAAACAGCTATAGAAAGCATCAAACACTTGTAGAATTGAAACAACAGCCAGAAGAAATCAACCAGCAACTAACCTGTAAGTAGTTGATGCTCACTTTAAATAGAGCAGGTGGGGGTGGGTGTTCCTCCTGCTGCTGAATGTTTTCAGCTGTACAAGGTTAAGGGAGGGCATTAGTTGGAGCATTGAGCTCCAAAATGGCAAAGCTGACATCAAATTAGCTTTGGACACTGATTGCCTTCAAGATCTGTCTGCCCTATATACTTCTGGTTGTTGATCACTGCTAATGCCCTTACCAATATAACATCCAGCATGATTCACCCTAAAAGTGCTGCAAACACCATCTTCAGGGCACTCAGAGCATCCAAAAAAAAAGGACAATTTCTCATCCTTTGTGTAGTTAATACAGGAATGGGTTAATAATAATTCACTCAGTATGTAGTTAGTACAGAACTGGGACTGATAATTAACTCAATGCATATTTAATACAGTACTGTGTTCTTAATAATCAACTCAGTATGTAGCTAATACAGGACTGGGTTAGTAATAACCTCAGTGGCTACGAAATTGGACATGGCCTGAAAACAGGCATGGGCATCGCAATGCGTAATTAACCCGTGCCTATTGCTTCCAATGCAGGCAGCATGCAAACTTCATGCTGTATGCTGATTTGCATGATGGTTATGGGCAGCCAGTGCTGAGCATGTTGCTGTGTGGCTGCACTCTTCAGCGAGGGGCACAGGTTTGTGCAACACTAGAATTAATTAAAACTAGCCTGTACTACTTCAAACCAATGCTCACCAACATTGGTACAGCCATGACTGAGGCTATGGCCAGCAGCAGGACTGAAACAATCAAAGATGATGGTATCTTCATACCTGATCCTCCTTCTCATATCCCACTTACCCCTCATCTCACAATCTCTTCTGATTTACAAGTTACAGATGGTGTAAGCAAGCACCTATGTTTATCATTGCCCCTCCCCTCACTGCAAAACCACCCTTGTGCCTTTCTCCTTTCAGATATCCAAGAACTGTAACCTGGTCAGGCAGTGGTGGAAGAGGAAGAAGTGGAAGAGCAGGAAGACAGTGATAAAGAAGAAACATGGGCACTCAATCTCACACACACAGCCACTAGCTCAGATATTAACACTGCCCATACTTTAGAGGGTAGCTTACAGGCAGGATCTGCACATAGTGAGACATCGGGCATGAGTAGTCTGCAACCATGGCAGGAAACAAGGATAGCACAGGTACCAAGTCACCGGAGGGCAAGGTCACACACGAGTTGTGCTGAAGAGGATTCAGATAAGCAATTCAATGGCGTGTCCTACAAAAAAAAGCTGATGGGTAGGCAGAGTGAAATGCTTGGTGTATCGGCAGGCCTGCCAGGATGCCTGTGATCCGTATCAAGGACCATAGAGGAGTCCAGCTCCAATTTGGCACAGGGCTTTGTGCAGAGCTTGGAGCCCATCCTTTCTAGTAACCAACTCTATGAGAACACTTGCAGACCCAACCGTGATGCAGTGGCTGATGGCCGATGTCTCAGCTTCCATTGCGGCGCAAGCAGAAGCCATCCTGTATCTGAGTGCTGCATTCAGCTTGCTGCCATGCAGGCTCAGACTGCTGCCATCATGGTTGTGGATACCAAAGCTGAGAGAAGCTTTCAGGCTCCCACAACAGTCCAGCAATCTGCACTCCAACACATTGCTAGGATTGCTGAGGCACCACCCCAAGGGTGTGGCAGCAGCTCCGTGCAGCACAAACCTGCTGACCTTTTTCAAGATGAAAGTATTCACCTACCAGCACTGCCACTCCTCAGTACCCTGGCTGTTGAGTGAAGCTGGGTCTTCAGAGTACTTCAGAGTGTAGCAGTGGATCCAGGCAGCAGAAGTGTTGTTTCAGCATCTCATGTGTGCATGAGTTGCTCACTAAAGTCATGAACCTTGTTGTCAAAGGATAACCCTTGTTGTCCATTAGCCACCCTCTGGTTTGTTGTTGTGGCTCAAATGCAGATGGCACAGTAGACTGCCGCACATTGAAAGCAACATGATTGCTGCCAGGATACCGGGCATTACTGTGCAAAACATGCTGCATATGATTGCACACCAGCTGGACATCGAGCAAATGGAATCCCTCTCAGTTTCTCTATAGAGCAGTGTTGGCATGCAATGCCTACAGTTCAACATATGTGCAGTCAATGGCACCCTGCACCATGGAGAAGCCTGCAATCTTCACAAAGCCATATGCTCACTCTGCCTGTTATGCTCCAGCAAGAGGGAATGAAATGTGTTCAGCTGTCTTGGAATACAGAGTTTCAGTGACCTCCCTTTTGCAAGAGTTAATGGCAAACTGCAAGATGTTGTAAATACTGCCTGCTGCAGCCTGGTAGGAGCCAGATGCGTAAAAGCTCATCACTACAGTCACCTTTCCAGCCACTGATAATACCGTCCTTGCCCTGCTCTGAGGTTGCAGTTGTGGCTGCAGCAGATGGCAGATTTCAGTGAGGACATCCTTACTGAAGTGCAGAGATCTCATACATTGTTCCTCACTGACGTTTAAGTAAGAGAATTGCTCCCTGAATATCATGATCAGATATGTTCTCCTGCTAAAAGCCCTTCTTCCCTCTCCTCCTCCTCCCTCCTCCAGCAGCTTGGCCTGCTCTGTGTCTTCTCTGCTCATTCTCCCTGTCATGCTGTGGTTCAAGGGGGAGCAAGTGGTTTGTGCAGAATCATTGAACTCAGGAAAAGTCCTTCCACACTTGCCACCCCACCCCCTGTAGACTTCCTCAACTTTAAACAACTCTGGAAGCCTTCATAGCAAGACCTTGTAGAAATCAATCAACTATTCACCTGAAAGTAGTTGATGTTTGTTTAAAATAGCTCTGGTGGAGAATCTTTCCTTCTGCTTAACACATGTTCAGCTGTGCGAGGTTATGAGAGGGTGTTAGCCTGAGCATTGAGTTCCAAAATGACAGTGCTGGCGTCATATCAACATTACACAGTGATCAACGTCAGGATATGTACACCTCCAGCAGACTGTCTCTGTGATCTCTCCCTCACCAGGGTTAACAGGTTCAACGACTGGCCTATTAGCACAGTCAGGGATTCCATCCCTAGTCTATACTTGTTAGCTCACCTCAGCCAGTAGGGTAACAGGTTTGAAACATTTGACCCCTGTACTCTGCCAGGAAGTATACACGAGAATGCTAAACAAGAACAAAATCAGGTTCAATTACTTCCACCATTCCAAGCTCAAGAGGTTCAGGCTTTAATGTCTCAAAAACTTCCATTACGTTAATGCACATCACAATTACCACATGTGCTCCACATAATCTGTTACTCAACACTAATAGCACACTGTCTGTGCACTGAATTTATCGGTGATGACAACAATTTTACACACACGCCTATCAGAGCAATAATGAGAGGGAGAAGTTATTTGGCTAATTTATGCTGGCATGGGGAACCTTGTGGCATACCCTGTCAGTCAGCCTTACAGTGGAAGATTTCAGTTTTCAAATTATTTTGCCCACAAAGTTGCTGTAAGTGCAAACTGATAACAGCACACAAGAGGAAGAAGGCACCTGGGACCTTGGTGAACAATGGGATAGTGTATCTCCTTAAGCAATGAGATTTAAAGATTGAAAAATAAACAGCAGAAGCACTGAGAAAGTGAGTGAATTCAAGTGGGTGAATTCAAATCAGGTGCAGAAAGAGAAATAAAGCAAGAAAAAGAAACATTGGATTGAGAGGGAGAAAAGAAAGGAAAATAAGAGCAAAATAATTCAAAATTTGACATTATTTAAAATCTCCTAAAATGATTCACAACCTGAAGGAATGAGATTTCCCACTTAAAATTGTTCACTTTCTGGACAAGAAAGGCTGATTGGCAGTCATTAACAATTATCACATCGTTAAAAGGGGGACTCACATTAGACTTCATTTTCTGTAGCGAGTTTAATGGGCAAAATAATGTGTAAACGAGCAATTTTATGAAATGTACGAGGAGGTTAAGGTTGCGATGCCATTATCCCGAAGCTAATGGCAGAGTGGGGCAAATGGACAAGCAAATTGTGCCGATTCACAATTCACGGAGTATCCCTTCCTCGCTACAAGTTGTTAATGATTTGTGCAGAAATAACTGTGTGCGCCATTCACATCCAGTTATGTGTTCAGCAAAATCTGGCCCAATATGTTTGGCAATAAAAAAGAGCTGAGTTCAAGTAGACAGTTCATTAGAGAGATCAATGAGAACCATTTAATAATTAGATCTGCTTATCTTAGCGCAGTGCTGGATTACTATTTATAATTAATCAGTGCTGTGGGGAGACAAGGCTGACATCATTTCCACTCTGATGTTTGAAACTGAAACTCTGTCCCACAGCCACACTTTACATGTAAGGAGTTCCAACAAACATGCAGCTTGATGTGAATTCCATAGGCTAAGCTGCCTCTCTTCCATCTGAAAATGAAACAAACTTAACTAAGACTGGAGACAGAAGAATGTAGACAATCCTATCCCCAAACCCATTTCCTTCCAGTTGGGAATCAAAAAATAAAGAATTTGTTTTCTTGACTCTCTACCTTCAATGCGTGTTGATTGTCTGGCTTGCCTGAAGGCATTGACTCACACCATCTGAACTTCCACATTCCAACAATAACTGCATCCATGTAGTCATCCTGCGGGTTGTGAGTTTAGATTAATGGCCGACAGTGGATTGTTTCATGCCATGGTTAGAGGGAGGAGTGAGAGGCAGGATATCACACCTGTAGCCCATGCATACACCTGTCAACCCTACACCTGTAGTTTCCAACACTGGATAACTCTCAGCTGTAGAAAACCCTGGCCGATTTTTTCCCTCTGGATCCCAAGGATGCTGCGGTGAATCATATTGCCGCCACTGGTAATTCTACCCGATTCCTGTTCTCTCCGCACAGATCGCAGATTGACCTGGTACTTTGATGATATGTCATGGCTCAGTACCACACTGCATTGGTACATTTACCTGTTGGGTTTTGAGAGAAGATGTTTGGCATATAGAGCAATTCAATTTGCCATGTGCCAAGTGAGCAGCTGCTCCAAGTATAGCAATGGTACGTTGATATTTATCAGTAAAACTGCCAAGTCCCAATGCCAAACAGGAGTCCCATTCAACAACACCTGGTAACGCACAAAGACAAGAAGGCCCCAGGTTCAATTCCTGACCCGTGCTGAGTTAGCTGATCTCTGTCAGGTCATGGAGGGGACAGTGCCATTCAGCTCAGCACCCCTGATCTAAGGAAGGAAATAATCAACAAGGGCTCCCACGCTAACTCATTATCTGCGATCCTCTGTTTGAAAAGTGTGGACATGGGGAGAACAAACATGCTCAGAAAGGATGCAAGAACCTCCCACTACTTAGTCTCTCGGGTCATGCACTAACAATGGCAAGTGTGGCATGGTGCCATAGGGCTACAAGGGATCATGAAACACTACACTAACCTGGGCATGGTGCCCCAGAGACCACGGAACCCTTTTCTTCTAAGAGAAAGCATCTTCTGGAGACAAGGCAAAATACATTAAGAGGAAAAATACGTTAAGACCTGTTTTCGAGTGTGGAGATCATGATGTGTGATCACCTCGTGCCCGGTCCCATTCAGCCAGGCAGCAGGCAAACTTTGTGCTGTCTCCTCATCTAAATGACTGCAGTGTGGAGCCCAGTGCGGAGCGCAGTGCTGACTGGCTGCGTGCTCAGCGGGGTCCAAACTGGCATGCGTGACTAGCAAGACACATAGCTAGCCTGCACCTCTTCAAGGCAGCATGCCCCTCTTAAAAGGGAGTGCAATCATTGTATGGAAGTTGCTGCAGACCATCTGGGCACATATGGATAGGAGGAAAAACACAGCAGATGTAGCAACAGGAAAGAGAGAGGGCTCCCAGGTTTTCTGAGGTGGTGCTGGAGGCATTAGACAGGGGGTGGAAAGGAGGAGAGAGTCCATATTTCATTGGGGGTCAGGAGGCCCTCAAGGCACAGAAGGGAATGGGAGCTGGTAGTCAGCAAGGTTAATTCCCAGAGTATGGCTCTGAAGACATGGATGCAGTGCTGTAAGAAGTTCATTGCCCTTGCACAAGTGGTCAAGGTCAATGAATGCATCTTCACATGAAATCTCCTACCCACCACACTGCCATCATCTCAAACTGCTCAATGCACCACACCCCCATCACTCACCCAACAGCAAACTCTAGCAATCAGGACTCAGGCCTAACATCCATATCATCCACCTCCCCTTCACACATGTACTGATGCTGCAAACCTCACTCCCTCCTCGCGCTGGTTCCACATACCTCCACATACTTCCACAGCTATGGAAGGCACATCACCCAAACACATTGCAACAAACTCACTGACGTTCTTCCCTCTTTCTTGCAGGACAACATGTCCCATAACTGTAGGGAGCAGTGCAAAACTGGCAGGGGACAGACAGGCTTAATTCCCTGTGCCTGACAGAGGAGATGGTTCCCTGCATCACGGTGTTGGCTTTGACTGAGGCTGTGGCATCTAGCTTCACTGAGAAGATCGAGGATGATGGTACGTTCCTGCCTTATTCCCTTCTCAAATCCCACCTCACCCTCATCCTGTTATCTGGCATGATGTGCAAGCTGCAGATGGTGTGAGCATGGACACCTTACTTTCCTTCCCCACCCCACGTCTCTCACCCCAAACCTCCCCTTCTGCAGTTATGCTTTTGGATACCTAAGAACTGCCATTACAGCCTCATAAGCAAAGTGAACAGATAAACCTGACCTCTGATGAAGAAGTACTATTATTTGATCTGACAACTGTGACCGCCAGCTCAGATACTGGCACTGCATAAACTTTAGAGACTAGTAGACAGTCAGGATCAGAACATGGTGAGTCACCAAGTATGAGTGGGCTGCAAACAGGCCTGGGGGAAAGAAGAGTTTGTGTGCCTGTTCACCAGAGGGTGAGCTCTCAGATGAGTTCTGCTATAGGGGTCTCAGATGAGGACTTCAATGGGCAGCCTACATGAGAGTGCTGAAGATGATGCACATTGAGATGCTTGGTCCAATGGCAGGCCTGCAAGAAAGCCTCTTGTCACTGTCAAAAAACATGGAAGAGTCTGGCTCCAACTTGACATAGGGCTTCACATAGAGCTTGGAGCTTTGAACTGATGGCTAACTCCAGGACAGCACTTGTGGACCTGACCATGATACACCGTCTGATAGCTGATGTCTCAGCTTCCATTGCAGAGCAGGCAGAAGCCACCCAATGTCTCAGTTCTACAGTGGAAGCTCAGACTGAGGCCTTAAGATCCATGCTTGTTGCCATGCAAGCCCGAACCTCGCAGGCTCAGACTGCTGCCATCATGACTACGGATACCAGTGCTCAAAGGGGCATGCCGGGTCTGACAACTGTTCAGCAATCTGTCCTCCAACAGATTACTAGGATTGCTAAGGCACCAGTGGCTCTATGGTGCATGAATCTGTTGTTGTCTCTCAGGGTGACAGCATTTATGCATGTACCACTGCCATTCTGCCAGTGCCCTTACTGTTACTTTTCAGCGGGCCAGTCCAGACTGCTGCCACCCATGCCAAGGTGGTGCAGTCCAAAGCTGAGTCCTCAATGTCCAAAGCTGCTTCAGGGTGTTGTCATGTCCATGCAATCTGAACTTATGAACTTTAAAATGAACTGAAATGGAAACTATTTTTAAAACAAAATGGAGTAAGAGGTCAGTTACCCTTCCTTACCTGCCAATACACATAGAACTACAAGAACTCTGGGCTAATTTTCATGTCTGGAGAAGTCTTGGCGAGGTCTTTAAAATACAAACAATCTTTCTGGACACATCCCTGAGAAATCATTAAAATGCAAAGGACCTTTTCTGTGGAAATGGCTGTTTCTCTCCAACTGATTGGGTTAGCAATACTGCCGCAGACTTTTTGATTCCAAACTTAAATTCCAAATAATGGGTGTGATAAACCTACATTATCAAGGTGAGATGAGGACTTCATTGTCTAACAATGGCCTCACCATCAGAAACCATTTAAGAGGAGAATGGGAAGAGAAACTATGGTCACATGACAGAAACTAGGTTTCTGATAAGGAGCTTCAATAAAGGTATATTCTGTGCAGACGAAAGAGATCCATCTATGCCATTAAAGAGAAGGGACCCTGCCTAAGATTACCAGCTATGAACTACAGGTAGGCAGAGACTGGAGTTTGATCTTGAACTCCATACCTGAGAAATCATACCAGGACTTTGCCAGTAATCTTTGGCTGGAATATAACAAAAGCAGCCTGCAGCAGTACATCCATCTTCCTTTTAACAGAGGACTCTTTAAAATCATCAGACCTAACGCATGTTATCTTTATAATCTCTATCTTTTCTTCAGTGTATGTATATCTGTATGAGCATGAGAGTGAGTGTTGTTTTGTATATTTCGGGTGTTCTGTAATAAACATTTATCTTTCTTTTAAAATTACGAAAACCCTGTCATTTGTCTGTTCTTGACCTTTAAAGCATTCCGCGGTTAAAAAACACCTTTGAAAAAAAATGCTATCTTCGGTCAGTCGAAAGATGAAAAAGGGGGAACTATACCTAACATCTCTCACCTGTCCATCACAGTGTCCTGCAAGGCCATCTGCAGTCTGTCCCAGTGAAAGTCAGCAGCCTTCCAGCAGCCATGACGCAGCCACTGGGGTAGCACTAGACAGGCAAATGCACCTGCAAGATCGGCACGAAGAGAAAGCACAAAGGTGAATAGTTACATATGTGTTATTGGAAATGTTGCTGGATAACATTATTATGGATTGTTTTTTTGTTGGTGGCTTTTAATTCAGGATTTTGGCCAAGAGGGCACTGTGAAGGACTTTAGCAAATGGATTGAAAGTGGGGAATTGTGGAGCAATGGTGATGTTGGGCTGATATCTTAGGAGAACCATTGACTGAGTAATTACTCACAGATGGCCCGTCCTGAGAGGAGGTTCCCAATGCCTCCTCCTGCCTCCTCTTCCTACTCCTCCTCCTGAGGTGGCCTTCGGATGCTTGGTGGCAAGGGCTGCATCCTCATGAGAACGGGGTTGTGGAGGACACAGCAGACCACCACGAAGTTGGACATAAACTCTGATGAGTACTGAACATCTCCCCCAGAGTGGCACAGGGGAGTTATTATCCAGGTTTAGAGCTGGTATTCCTTGTCACCCAACAGCTAGCCTCTGGCTCACCATGGTGGCCTAAAGATGGTGGGCACAGCTGACTGGTGCAGGATGAATGTGTCGTGGCTACTGTAAGGATAGTGGACATTCACTGAGAGGATCCCACAGTCACGGTCACACATGGACAATGACAGAGTGGTAGCAATTACAGTTCCAACTCATCTCCCCATTAACATGTGGGGCCCAAAGAACCATGTGCGTGCAATTGATTGCACCCTTCGCCATTGGGAAATCTGCCCGTGTGAAAAATCCACCTGTTCGCTGCTCCTGATTCTCTATGGCCATTAAGAAGACGATGAAGTTCCATCTCCTTGTATAAAGGGTCTCTATCACCTCCCTGACGCAGTGATGCTCAGCAAACTGTGAGATGTTGCTGATGTCGCCTGCTCTCCCTGGCAGGATCCAATGGCATAGAAATTTAGGACCACTGTCATCTTGATGGCTATTGTCACTTGTGTCCTTTCCCTGCTGTGTGGCTACAGGTCAGCTTGTAGAAGATGGCACAGTTCAGTGTCCACCTTCTTGTTGAAATGCAGGTGCCTAACCCACTGCTCCTGGCTGACATGGAAGTAGGAGAAATACTCCCTGAATACCCTAGTTGGGTCCAGCCTTCTATTGAGAGCCCACTTCCTCCTCCCTCTGCGTACTGCTTCTGCTGTCTGTGCTCTATTTCCATATCGTGCTGCAGCCCAAGATGGACTGCAACTATCTCCCCATTATTGAAGCAGGCTTTCTCTGGACAAGCCAAACAACTCCTCTGACCTCCTTGTCAAGATCCAGCACCACTCCCTTGAAAACCCAAAAGATTTTCCAAACTTCCACTAACTCTACATCAGCAAAAGGAAGTCAAAGCACCTCACCTGAAAGTTGCATGGTTAGCCATTTAAATAGCGCTAGTGGGTTGGGGGAGCCATCATGCAGCTGAACACATGTTCAGCTGTGCATGTTTAAGAGAAGATGTGAGTTCCAAAATTGCAGCTCATGCACCAAATCAGAGTTAGACACTGTTTGACGTCACGATCCGACCATTCTGCATGATTCCAGCACACACACAGCACGCCCTGTCAGCCAATGCACACTGCGCAGACCACAGTGGAAATGATCGGAAGTGACCATAAGTATTCTGGTTGACTTTTCTTTTAGTTTGGGCTTCCATAGCCCAGGCACCAGTGGTGCTATGGAGCCCAATTTCACAACATTACTGTTTCATTTAGGCCCAAATGTCATTTATCAACACAAACTTTTGCACAGTGTTGTTATGTGATGTCCTAAACTTATAGGTTACCCTTCAATTGTGTATCAGTGCCCATACACTTTATTAGTTATTTTCAAAAGGGAATTGGATAAATTCTTGAAAAGGTTATGGGGAAAGAGCAGGGGATTGGGACGAGTGGGACTAATTCAATAGCTCTTTCAAAGAGCTGGCATAGGTACAATGGGCCAAATGATCTCCATCTGTGGTATGATATTCCATGATTCTTTCACCATCCCATCCCTCTCTAGGATTTCTTATCCCCTTGAACAGGATGTCTCTCATACTTTACTCAAGACAGATTGTGAGCACATTGGTCTGTAGTTCCTTGGTTTATAGCTTCTTCCTGTTGTGCATGATCTTCTGGTTTTGGTGATACAGGAATACATTTATCTTTGACCAAGAGATCAGATTGAAGAGGAAAAAAGGAAAATACTGAGAAAGTGTCGCAGTGCTGTCTTTTGGATGAGGCATTAAACCGTGACCCCGTGGCATGATTTTGAAGAAAAGGTGAGTTCTCTCTGATGTCCTGACCAATATTTATCACTCAACCAACATCACTAAAACAAATTATCTGGTCATTATCACATTGCTGTTTGTGGGACCTTGCTGTACACAAATTGGCTGTCACATTTCTTACATTACGACAGTGACTCCACTTTCACAAGTACTTCATTGGCTGCAAAGGCTTTGAGATGTCCTGAGGTTGTGAAAGACGTGATACAAATGAAAGTCTGTTCTTATTTCTTGATTAATAATCTTTAGACGAATAGGCAACAAATCAAAATAATACTCCTTGTTAATCCCTCACACCTCATACTGGTTCACTGTTCAAACTCTGCAAAGAGTGGGAGTTTATTTTTCCATTTTACACGTTGTGAATTTTGCTGCAATTCAGCCTGGCATGGTGGTATTGAAAGCAATATGATGGACAGAATCGCCGAAACACCCGTTCAATTAAATGAAATTTAATAAGATTGAGAACACCTGCGTTACTCTAAAGAACAGCTCAGATGGAATCTCAACTTGTTCTTCCATTGTGCAGTCTCTGAAAAGTCTGTTCTGCTGTCTAATAATTGTTTTTTTCTGACATTCTATTTCCAACTCCTTAGCAATGGTCAGAAGACAAGTAATAGCCCTTTTAATGGATTTTTGCTCAGGTTAAAACAAAGATTAGAAGTTTATTAACTCATGAGTTCATTAGAACTAAGTCCAGTAGTTTATTCAACTCCACGTTTACATAACACTTTACTCCAGGGAACATCTACCTCCATTTCTCTTCATATTAGTCGTGTCAGTCCTCCAAGACAGATGTTAGACTTCCTTCTAAATTGTATCTTTCTTTCTGTTGCTTACTGTGTCTTTCTTTTCCCCTGAGAATGCATGGGGTAAAATGCACCAATATTGTTCCAAGACAAATGCAACATTCAGATATTCTGATGCAGATTTATATAGAAATAAATGGCAAATTACATAGGAAACATCAATACATTTAAAACTTTGCTTCCTCTTTTACACATATTATTTTATATATATAGGTACATACACAGATAAACACATTCACACAGACATATACAGACAACCACATAGGGCTGAATTCTGTTCTCTTGTCGGAGGCGGGTTCAGTTGTGTGGAGGGAGCGGGGGGGTGTGGGGGGGTGGGTAGAGAACCTCCATGGAGCTGTCCACCATGAAACCCAGCACCGTTTCGCAGCGTGCCGATTCTGTCAGAGTTGGGGAAGTACAGTGGTGGTACTGATGCCTCGATGCGACAGCATTGTAATTTAAATATCTGAAATGCTTCTTTAAATAAATTTGAATCTAATTCACTGCGAGCAACGAAGATTCCTCAACTTTATGGTTGACATATGGCACTCACGTGCCTTCAGTTTCACGACTTTGAAAAGCTGGCCCCACCAAGGCGAGTCCTTGGTGCCGCGAAAGGGAAAGTAATCTAACCATGGTAGCATCGGGGAAGTGAGCTTTACAACGGCCATTGCCACTATGCTGAGGGTCCAAGTGGCTCATGTGTGAACAGGTGTTTGGAATCTGGATTGTTCCAGGACTACTGTTTGTAAGGGAAACCCGAACATATGCACAGATGCACAAACACAGATACATATATATATATATATATATATATATACACACACATACATAAATACAAGTTCAAACACACATATACACATACATAGATGCATGCAGTAAAACATACAAACACATACATATATGCACTTTCAACAACAATGCATTTATGTAGCACTTTTTAACATAGTAAAACATCTCAACCTGCTTCACAGGAGTGCTATCAAACAAAATCTGACACTGAGTCAGATAAGTCGATATTAAGGCAGATGGCCTAAAGCTTGGTCACATGGATAGGTTTTAAGGAGCATCTTAAAAGAGGAGAGCAAGGTAGAAAGGCAGAATGGTTTAGGGAGGGAATTCCAGACTTTATAGCCTTGGTGCAAGGTAGGATGCAAGTGACAGAATTGTGGATGAGCTCAAGTTTATGTATGGCAGAAGATTGGAGGCTGGCGAGGACAGCAATAGAATAGCCAAATCTAGAGGTAACAAAGGCATGGATGAGGATTTCAGCAGCACATGGGCTAAGGCAGGGTGGAGCCAGGTGATGTTAAAGAGGTGAAAGATGGTGGTCTTGGTGATGGAGCTGATAAGTGGTTGGAAGTTTAGTTCAGGATCAAATACGACACCAAGGCTGTGAACAGTTTGGTTCAGTTGCAGAGAGTTGCAGGAGAGAGGGATTAAGTTGGTGACTGGGGAACAGAGTTTCTGGCAGGGAGAAACAATAATGGCTCAGTCTTCCCAATATTTAGTTGGAGTAAGTTTCTGCTCCTCCAGTACTGGGGTGGGGGAGGGGGGAATTTGATTGCTCTCGTTTTTGAGTGCGGGAGTTGCAATTCGCAATTAGCCCACGCCTAGTTCCATTCAGGCAGGCAGCACACAAACTTTTTGCTGCCTCCTCATCTGAATGATTGTAACACGCAATCCAGCACAGAATGTGCTGCTGACAGGCTTCACACTCAACAGGGGGCCCAGCAGCATGTGTGGTTAGCATGTGTTGCACCTATCCTGCACCTCTCAAAGGCAGTTGTGTCAGCCATGGGTCAGTTGGTAGCACTCTCACCTCTCAGTCAGAAAGCTGAGGGTCCAAGCCCCACTCCAGGACTTGAACACAACAATCAAGGTTGACACACCAGTGCAGTACAGAGGGAGTGGAGTGGTGCAGTGTCAGAGGTGTTGTCTTTTTGATGAGATATTAAACTGAGGCCCTGTCTACCCTCTTAGGTTGATGTAAAAGATCACATAGCACTATTTAAAAGAAAAGCAGGGGAGTTCTCCTGGTGTCCTGGCCAATATTTATCTTTGACCAATGTCAATAAAACAGATTATCTGATCATTATCACATTGCTGTTTGTATTCAAATTGGCTGCCACATTTTTTACATTGCAGCAATGACTACACTTCAAAAGTACTTAATTGGCTGTAAAGTGCTTTGGGGCATCCTGTGGGCATGACAGTCACTATGTAAATGTAAGTCCTTTTTCTTTTCAGCCTGCCGCTCTTAAAGGGGAACTGCACTCATTTTAAGGAAGCTGCTGCGGACTGTGCAGGAATTTGACCACAAAAAGAGGCACCCAAAATGGAGCAACAGCTAAGAGAGAGGGCTCCCAGGTTTTCTGATGCAGTGCTGGGGGCATTAATACATAAGGTCGAAAGGAGGAAAGAGGCAATATTTCCGCAGGGGGTCAGGAGGCCCTCAAGGCAAATGCCAAGAAGGGAATGGGAGCAGATGGCAGGATGGATAATTCCCAACGTCACCTCTGAGGACCTTGTAGTAATGTCACAAGAAGTTCAATTACATCAGGCGGGCAGCCAAGGTCAGTGAACACATCTTCACGCAACATCTCCTACCCACCGCACCACCGATCTCTCACACTGCTCAATGCCCCACACCCCCCTCACTCACCCAGCAGCAATCTCTAGCAATCAGGCCTAACATTCAGATGTTCCACCTCACACTCGCATACCTTCCAATGCTGCCAGCTTCACTCTCACTGCTTCCACATGCCTCCAGCTCTGGTAGACACATCATCCAAACACATTGGTTGACGTTCTTCCCTCCAGCTTGCAGCACAAGGTGGCTGGTAACAGGAGGGAGCTGTGTGGAGCAGAACTGGAGGAGGACAAGCATGACTCTGTCATCTGAACCCTCTGGAGGAGACAGTGCTCTGCATCATGGGACCGGCTGTGACAGAGCATGCTACTTCCATGTCATTGAGAACATCCAGGTTAACATCATGCTCCTTATGCTCTTTCTCAAATCTCACCTCACTCTCATGCTGCTATCTGGCTTGAAGTGCAAGCTACAGATGGTGTGATCATGTACCTCTTGCTTTCCACCCCTCCCCCACTTCCCCCACCCCAACTCTCCCTTTCTGCATGTCTGCTTTCAGATACACAAGGTCTGCCACCTGGCCAGCCACTGCAGCCTTACGATGAAGGTTGAGGATGACTGCACACCATTGATGAAAGAGCACCATCACTTGATCTGACAATCACAGCTACCAGCTCAGATACTGGCACTGTGCCTGCCTTAGACAGTGGTACAGAGTTGGAATCAGAACATGGTGTATCACCGGGTATGAGTGGGCTGCAGCCAGTCCAGTGGGAAAGGACAACCCACGTTATGAACATACGAACATACGTATTAGGAGCAGGAGTAGGCCACTCGACCCTTCTAGCCTGCTCCACCATTCAATAAGTTCATGGCGGAACTGATTACTCCACATTTCCATCCACCCCGATAACCTTCCACTCCCTTTGCTTATCAGGAATCTATCTACCTCTGCTTTAAAAATATTCAAAGACTCTGCTTCCACCGACTTTTGAGGAAGAGTGTTCCAAAGACTCACGACCCTCAGAAAAAAAATTTCTCCTCATCTTTGTCTTTATGGGCGACCCCTTATTTAAAATAGTGACCCCTAGTTCTAGATTCTCCCACAAGGGGAAACATCCTTTCCACATCCACCCTGTCAAGACTCTTCAGGATCTTATATGTTTCAATCAAGTCGCCTCTTACTCTTCTAAATTCCAGCATATACAAGCCTAGGCTGTCCAATCTTTCCTTGTAAGACAGGCCACCCTTTCCAGGTATTAGTCCAGTAAACCTTCTCTGTACTGCCTCCAATGCATTTATATCCTTCCTTAAATAAGGAGACCAATACTGTACACAATACTCCAGATGTGGTCTCACCAATGCCGTGCATAGCTGAAGCATAACCTCCCTACTTTTGTATTCAATTCCCCTCATGAGATTGGAGGGCCTACAGGAGAATGCTGGTGAACCTGCACACTGACATGCTTGGTGCATTGCCAGACTTGCCAGACAGCCTCCTGTCACTGTCAAGGATCATGGATGAGCCTGGCTCAAACTTGAAGCAGGGCATCACACAAAGCTTGAAGCTCATCTTTCCAGCATGGTGGCCAACATCATGACAGCACTGGTCGTGATGCAGCTTCTATCTGATTAAAGTCCCGATTTTCTTGGGGGTAAACCCTTAATTGATATGGAGACAGGTTTCCTGTCCAATTAGAGCCAGTGGGTGTGGGAAAGGAGGTGGGTCAGATGAAATATGGCACTGATTTAGATGCCCCATGGCAGACATCAATGAGGCTGCTGGTTGTTAAAAGGGAGAAATCTGCTTATTGTGTCAAAGTCTTCTGCAGCACCAGAGGGAAGCAAGATGTCACAGGGGAGCCCATGGCCTGGCACCCATGGCAGGGGTGCTCCTTGCTTCATCAATGCCGACCTGGATCTAATGTTGGAGGCGGTGAGGGAGAGGAGGGAGGACCTCTTCCTGGAGGGGGGGACAGGAGGAGGCCACTGAATCATGCAGAGCACTGAATGAGTCAGTGAAGTGTGTTCTTACTGACTCTGTCTATTGGCTTCCTCTCTTTGCACTGTATAAATGATGACACTTTAAGCCAGACATCTGGGACTCCTTTTATTGCTGCCATGACAGAAGTGGTATGAGGTGGTGAAAGAGATAACGGGATCCTCCATAGTGAGGGGAAAGCCTCTGGACAGATATGCTTCCTTCATTGAAGTAAGTTATTAGATGTTCCAGACTGCATCTTCTATGCATGTGTTAGCACAGGTATCTCGACCTCCCTTCCAAGCCATGTCCCTCAACCTGGGTGAGAGGGGCTCAGTTGAAATGCTCCTGAATCAGGGGATCCCTGGCATATGGCATCCTCATGAGGCCTTTATGCCCTGAGCTGTGCCCGGCCACCACATTGTGCAGCAGGGGCACCTCTCTGTTCAGTGTTATCTCCCTCTGCCTCCACTTCCTCCTCCTCTCTTGCCTCCTGCTCCAGCAACTCCCCCAATGAGCTGTATCCTTCCAGGGCCTCCCTGTTCTCAAGCTCCACACCTCTGTGGAGGGGCATGTTAAAGAGAGCGCAGAAGATTACCATGATGACCGAGACCCTTGCAGGAGAGAATTGGAGGGTGCCACCTGACCGGTCCAGACACCAGAACCACATCTTCAGAAGCCTGATGGCCTGCTCAATGGTTGGCCTGCTGAACAGGTGGCATTGGTTGTATCGCCACTGTACCTCTGCCTGGGCATTCCTTAAAGGGGCAAGTAGCCATGTTTGGCTCGAGGGGGCAGGAGGTGGGTCTCATGGGAAAGATGATCTCAGAGTGGGCATAAAGGGAGATAGGAGAAAACTAGTGTCATGCAGGCCCCCACCTGCCAAGAATAAGGCATATTAATTTTGTCATTTGAACATTGATTTTAAACTTGCTGGGAAGAAGAGAAGGCCTGTTACAAGGGCTGCCAGACACTTAGCTGAAAAACATTTGCATACTAACAGACAGTGCTTGTGGAAACAAAAGGACCTTTCCCTGACACATTCAACTCACAATGGATTTTGATCGCCAGACATTGAAAGTGTAAGGAAGAGCATTCCAGAGACTGCTCAGGTGATACAATCCACAAAAGCCAGGACTGACTAAACCAGCTGGTCACATGACCAACTGGCTGGTCCAGGGGTTTTTTGACCTAGCCACAGCACTTTTGAACTAAAACAAAAATGACTGTTTGCTCATGGAGTGAGACGACCTCTCCTGTCTTCTCCCATTTCTTTCTCACAAGCCTCTGGACCCACTGATGACACATGAATTTCAAGAGAGGGAAGTCTCCTACAGCGAACAAGATTTAAAAAGAATACTGGGCCCCAATGAAAAGCAAGACCTATCTACCATTAAGGACTTTACAGCGAGCTCGAAGAACAGTAACCAAAACCATCTTCAGATATTGCCTCAAACTTTTCCACTTTATTTCTTCTGCTCTTATCTGTCTCTATCTGCACATGTATATTGTGTACGCATGCTAGAGTGGGCACGTCGCATATCCGTAGGTGTTAACCGAATTAGAGTTTAAGTTTAATAAAGTTCAACATTTTTTCTTTAAACCTAAGAAAACATGTTTGGCTAGTTTCTTTGCCTTATAATTGGAAGTTAGTGAACAAGGATTCACTAAGGGGGAGCTAAAAAAAGTGGTGCGTTTAAAATTAAACCCTGTTGAGGTAAGACCAGGTGAACGCTGAGAGGGAACCCTAGACCCCTTTCTCGCCTGGTCATAACAGAAATTTGGGGGCTACCATCCAGACTTTTACTGACAAACTAGTGAAATTGGAAGTGGGAAGCCAAATTGTTCCCAATCAAAAACAGCAAGATTTCAAATCAGGTTTTCTTGTGGTTGTGTGTACTTGAATACTAACATGTCTGTGACTGAAGCTAGTAGCTCCCCAAGCCAGGGTGAAGTAACTTGGGATAAGTTAAAAGCACTGTCTATGCAGGAGCTGAGAGAAATGGCTGAACAGTGTGGGATCACTGTACGTGGCAAGGCTAGGAAGTCTGAACTCCTAATGCTAGTGACTAACCATTTTTCCCTTGAATCTGAAGAAGCAGAAACAGTGTTAGACGCAGACCCAGACCGGGTATTGTTAGCAAAGATACAATTAGAACAGAGGAAACTTCAATAAGAAGACAGGGAAAGAGAAAAAGAGAGAGACAGGAGAGAGAGAAAGAAAGAGCCTTCCAGAAGGAACGTGAAGACAAAGAGAGGGAAGAGAAAGATAAAGAACCTTCCAGAAAGAAAGCGAAAAAAGAGAGCTGACGCAGCTTGTGTTAACTAGGGGGCGACAGAGTAACCCCAATATGGAGGAGCGTAATTCAGGGCTAGGTACAGAATTGTTAAATTAGTTTAGAGATACAGCATTGAAACAGGCCCTTCGGCCCACCAAGTCTGTGCCGACCATCAACTACCCATTTATACTAATCCTACACTAATCCCATATTCCTATCACATCCCCACCTGTCCCTATATATTTCCCGACCACCTACCTATACTAGGGGCAATTTATAATGGCCAATTAACCTATCAACCTGCAAGTCTTTGGCATGTGGGAGGAAACCGGAGCACCCGGAGGAAACCCACGCAGACACAGAGAGAACTTGCAAACTCCGCACAGTACCCAGAATCGAACCCGGGTCCCTGGAGCTGTGAGGCTGCTGTGCTAACCACTGCGCCACTGTGCCGCCCCTATCTCAGCTAATCCCAAGATTCCATGAAGAAGATGTGGAAGCATTTTTTGTGTCCTTTGAGAAACTGGCAAGGCAGCTAAAATGGCCAGCTGAGACCTGGCCTCTTTTATTACAAAGCAAGCTAACCTGAAAGGACGATGAGGTTTATTCCCTGTTGCCAGATGAGAGTTCCTCAAATTATAAACTGACCAAAAATGCTATCCTTGGGGCATTTGAATTAGTACCTGAAGCAGATTGCCAAAATTTTAGAACCCTCAAGAAGCAAGCTAATCAAACTTATCTGGAGTTTGAAAGAAGTAAGCAGTTAACTTTTGACCAGTGGCTGAGGGCTCTTAAAGTACAGCTCAGCTATGAGAATCTCAGAGAAGTAATTCTGTTACAGGAATTTAAACTCTCCCACGCTCCATAAAGACCCATGTAGAGGAGCAGTGGGTTCAGAGAGCCTGGCAAGTGGCCATTCCAGCTGATGAGTTTGCTTTAATTTCTAAGCTGGTTTCCCAGGGGAGAACCTTTCCTTGTTAGCCCTGCAAATTTGAAAAGGACAAAGGATGGGAAGGTGATAGGAGCCTAAGCAGTCCTGGGAGAGAAAGAAAAGCAGGAGACAAAAGCAAAGTGCTGTAAGCAGGAGTGAGACCCAGAGACCTGTGTGCTTCCATTGTAATAAGGCAGATCATCTAAAGGCTGCCTGCTGGAAACTAAAGGGAAAACCTGTAGGATTAATCAGGGCACACCCACTCAGTGAAGAAGGAATCCTGGAGGAGAGTGCAACATAGCAAGCTGTAGCTTTAACTGCAGTAAGAGTGCAACCCAGGAAGCTTGCTACTGCAAGTGCAGGAAAATTTAATAAGATTCCTGAAGGCTATCAGGGTTTTGTGTTTGAAGGTAAAATAACCCCATACCCCTCGAGTGGGGCAAGCAAGCCCATGGTAATTCTCAGGGACACAAGGGCCACTAGATCCCTTTTACTGGGATAAAGCCTGATCTTTCCCCCAGAGAGGGAAGTGAACACCAGAATGGTGGTGAATGGTATTGGAGGGCAGTGTATGCCTGTACCTGTACACTGGGTTCAGCTGGATTGCAACCTAGATTCGGGACCGATGACTGTAGGGATTGTCCCCAGTTTGCCTGTGGACAAGGTTGACCTGCTCCTAGGTAATGATCTGGCAGGGGTGAGGGTGGTAACCCTCCCAGTAGTGAAAGAAAGACCGCAGGAAGCCAGAGAGACAGGGCAGTGGCAGGAGACGGTCCCTGCAGTTTCCCTGAATGTGTAGTGGATCAGGCCATGATCAAACCAGCTCCCCCAGAGGAGACTGTATTAGCACTGCAGGCAGATGACCAGGTCTGTCTGTTGGAGACTTTCTTTGGGCAGTTAGGAGACCCAGGGAGTGAATTAAATAAATTTTCCCTAGCTGAGTCTCAGCGAACCGACCCAGTATTGCGAGGGTTAGCACAGGTTGCCCAGTCTGAAAGTGAAGCACAGGGATTACCTTAATAAAAGCAAAATACTGCGGATGCTGGAAATCTGAAACAAAAACAAGAAATGCTGGATTCACTCAGCAGGTCTGGCAGCATCTGTAGAAAGAGAAGCAGAGTTAACGTTTCGGGTCAGTGACCCTTCTTCGGAACCTGATTGCTACTATTTAAAGAATGAGGTACTGATGAGGAAATGGAGTTCTCCTCACAGACCTGAGAGCAAAGAGTGGACAGTAGTTCACCAATTAGTGGTGCCACAGAGGTACCAGAGAGAAATATTAACAAGGGCCATGAGACTACAGTGACTGTACATGCCGGTACACGAAAGACAAAAGCCTGCATAACACAGCGGTTTGAGTGGCCAAAACTCCACAAAGGTGTGGTGGAGTACTGTAGGAGTTGCCACATGTGCCAGGTTGAGGGGAAACCCCAACCTACAGTGAAACCTGCACCCCTAAATCCTGTACCGGTGTTAGGAGGACCCTCCAGCAGAGGGCTGGTGAACTGTAAGGGACCCCCGCAAAGAACAAAAGGGGACAGGCAGGCACATGGCTGGCAAAAAGTTAGAAAGGGAAGGGGAAATAGCGACCCAGAGGGCAGGGTAAAGGAAGTCCAGGAGGAATCCCGGATGAAAATCCCTACTGTCTGGTCAGCCAAACCTGAAAAATTTGAAAAGTTAGACCCCCACATCCTCCTATGTAAATACAGACACTAGAAGCACCCCACCAGAGTTGCTAACAGCATTTACAGGAAACTGCAGAGACAAAGAAAGACCTCTAGGGGCCAGAGAAACCATGAGGGTGATGCCTCACCTAGTCGAAGTGCCACAGGGGAGTGCAGTAGAGTCTACACAAATACCTGCAGACAGGAGTGTCCCAGAGGACAAAGGGGAGATTAGCAAAGAATCCTCCCCCACAGTCTGAAAAAAAAGAGAACCACCCATCTCCTGAAGTCAAAAGCCTTTGCATGACTCAGCAAAGCACTGAAAGAGAGTTCAGGATAGACGTGCCCACTACTGACTCTCCCGGAAAAAAAAATTCCAACTCAGGGCTAATTAAACCTAACCATCTCAAAGACACCCTGCGCAGTGATGGAAATGGGCAAACTGAAGAAAAACCTCCCCAAAGAACCACGTTTATTGGGATGCCAAAAAGGGCAGTTTAAAGCAACACTGCTACCAAGAAAAGACAGGCTGTAATAAGTTTTAGGATTTAGGAATGAATGTGAGTGACTCAGAGAGAGAGTGGGGCGGCACAGTGGTTAGCACCGCAGCCTGACAGCTCCAGTGACCCGGGTTCAATTCTGGGTACTGCCTGTGTGGAGTTTGCAAGTTCTCCCTGTGTCTGCGTGGGTTTTCTCCGGGTGCTCCGGTTTCCTCCCACAAGCCAAAAGACTTGCAGGTTGGTAGGTAAATTGGCCATTATAAATTGTCCCTAGTATAGGTAGGTGGTAAGGAAATATAGGGTCAGGTGGGGATGTGGTAGGAATATGGGATTAGTGTAGGATAAGTATAAATGGGTGGTTGATGGTCGGCACAGACTCGATGGGCCGAAGGGCCTGTTTCAGTGCTGTATCTCTAAACAAAACTAAGAGAGAGATGCATGCTTTTCTTGTATCTTATATTTTCTCTCTCGACCCTTTTTAATGAAATACGTTTTCTCAAATCGCATTCCATTCCGTTGGGTGTAGAGGTGCCATGCAGGCCCCCACCTGCCAAGAATGAGGCATATTGATTTTAAATTTGCTGGGAAGCAGAGAAGGCCTGTTACAAGGGCTGCCAGACACAGTGCTTGTGGAGGCAAAAGGACTATTCCCTGACACATTCAACCCACAATGGATTTTGATCACCAAACATTGAAGGTGTATGGAAGAGCATTCCAGAGACTGCTAAAGTAATAAAATCCATAAAAGCCAGGACTGGCTAAACTAGCTTGTCACATGGCCAACTGGTGGGTCCAGGGTTTTTTGAATAGCCGCAACGTTTTTGAACTAAAAAAAAGACTGTTGGCTCATGGAGTGAGAAGACCTCTCCTGCCTGCACCCATCTCTTTCTCACAAGCCTCTGGACCCACTAACGACACATGAACATCAGGAGAGAAAAGTCTCCTACATCGAACAAGGTTTAAGAAGAATACTGGGCCCCAATGAAAAGTAAGACCTACCTACACTCAAGGACTTTACAGCGAGCTCGAAGAACAGTAACCAAAACCATCTTCAGATATTGCCTCAAACCTTTCTACTTTATTTCTTCTACTCTTTTCTGTCTCTATCTGCATGTATCGCATATGCATGCTAGCGTGGGTGCATTGCATATCTGTAGGTGTCAACCAAATTAGAGTTTAAGTTTAATAAAGTTCAACATTTTTTCTTTAAACCTAAGAAAACATGTTTGGCTAGTTTCTTTGCCTTATAATTGGAAGTTAGTGAACAAGGATTCACTAAGGCAGAGCTAAAAACAAAACCTTGTGTTTAAAATTAGACCCTGTTACGGTATGTCCAGGTGAAGGCTGAGAGGGAACCCTTAGACCCCTTTCTCACCTGGTCATAACATTAGTGAAGGACACAAGTTCAGGGCTGGGGCAGGTTGGAACCTTAGAGGAAGTTTGGCCTGATGGGCTAGGGGAAGGGAGAGAAACAGCAGAGGCAGTTAAACTGGTAGTCTCAAATTTAGTGACAAAGAAATCTATGGGCTTCTTGCACTTGCTGCTGGAGATGAAGGTGGAAGAGGCAAGGAAGAGGTGTTAAAACAGATGGTTTGCAGTGGAGAACAGAAGCAGGGGGTGTCTTTGCATTGCAGGATGATGCAGGATTAGTGAGCAGTTTTTGCATAGGAGAGCAGAACCTGATAGTCCTTTCTGTGGTCGAGCCAGATCTGGCGATGAATGGCGAAACCAATTATTTGTCATACACGTTCAAGTCTGCCCCCTTACATACACACACAAACATATTCATACACATACACACATGACATACATACACAGACATACAATCACCACTGAACCACGGCAAAGTAAACAGAGACAGTCTGTCCTTTTTAGAATTGTACAGAATGCCACAGGTGTCGGTCATGTTAATATAGCAGTGGGAGTGAAGCAACAGGAGTTCTCAATAGTGGAGAGGAAACCTTGTCATATTTCTACCTCATTTCACTGAGAACATGGCATACTGGGAAAGAAGTGCAATACTTCTCTAACATACTTTAGCAAAATTAATCTAGTTGGCTTTATCTCAATTTCACTTTGCAGCACTATGTTTTAGAAAACCAACATAGGTCAGATTGTCGTTACCAAAGTGGCATTCGTCTTCATTTTATTCAAATTTAGCTATCAGCTGTGGCACAGTGGTAGCACCTCGCCTCTGAGTCAGAAGGTCATGAGTTAAAGTTCCACTTCAGATACTTTTCCTCAACCAGCATCATTAAAATGGGTTATCTGATCATGATCACATTTCTGTTTGTGGGAGCTTGCTGTGCACAAATTGCACAAATTCAATAGCGACTACACTTCAAAGGCGCTCCATCGGCTGTAAACTGCTGTGGGACAGACATCCTTAGGTGGTGAAAGGCTCTATGCAAATGCAAGTCTTTCTTTATATGTGTTTGCATTTATATTACACCTTATCATTGTCAAAACTCTTCCTATTTATTACTCAGGGAAGGAAAAAATGAATCATTTGTTTATCAAGCCATTGTATTATATTGTACTGAGCAGCATGCAAATAGGTAGTCCACAGCTGGTGACAGCAGATGCATTAATGCAGTTATATGAACCATAGCAGGGAATTCTATTCAAAATGTTGAGAACCTGCTTATTCAGGAACCTTTGCTCTTTGTTGTTATATTTGACTCCTATTTAGGAGAAGAAGAAAATTAAAAACTCCTGCAAGAACCCGCCTTAAAGCAACATGAAAACTTGGAGGAAAGTCATACAAGAGGGGGTTTACCTCATCAAATTTAACTTTTGATCTTTTCCAAGGGTTTAAAATTTTTGAAGATTTTTTTTTCTTCGAGAAAAAAAAGCATGTCAAATGTGCATATCTAAATGTGTATCTGTGTGTGTGGAGCCAGTGTCTCTAGTACCACTCGGACACTGGCGGACTGACAATAAGCATCAAACTTTGTGAAAACAGGCTTTCCAGTTGTGGGAAAAAAACATTTTTTTTAAAGTTTGGGAGTTACTCCAATTATGAGGTGAAATGTTAATGGAGAGACGTATTTTCATCATTTGAATTTGGGAAGGTGTTGATGTGTTCTGCAACGAACTCAACATGTCAGGGCTATTGGACACACAAAACACATGCCATGGCATCACTTGTACCAGGTTCCTTCAGGATTATACTTCAGGTTGCCAACTCCGGTTGGACATTTTCTTGGAGGTTTCGTCACATGATTGCCCACCTCCAACAACTCCACCTGTACACTCCTGACATTGGTCAACCAACATCCAAATTCTCAGACGCCTTCCCAGGCCCAATTGGAAAGCAAACAGACTCCTCATTACTTAAGTGGATGATTCTTAACGTTAGTCAAACAGCCTTTCCCCCATCCCCCCACTCCCCACCATCTCCAACAGCTTTATTACTAACAGAAGCATTCAAAGAAAATGAAAGAATGCTCAAAATGTATTTAAGGACCCCCACCCCAAGATTTTTTGAAGAGCAAAATACTGTGGATGCTGGAACTCTGAAATGAGAACAGAATGTGCTGGAAATACTCAGCAGGTCTGGCAGCAACTGTGGAGAGAGAAGCAGAGTTAACGTTTCAGGTCAGTGACCCTTCATCAGAACTGAAGATTCCCCCCCCCCACCCCTCCGAGTTGCCCTGGATATTAATCTTCAGTTTCTGGAGGCTCCAGGACAAACCTGGAGGGTTGGCAACTCTAACTCCTTGTGATCTTCTAACTGCAGCTCCTTTCCACACAATTTAAATGCAGTAACTCCTACTACAACCTGCTTTTGCAAGGGCTCACTCGTTTATAAAATGGGAGGCGGGGGGAGCACAAGAAGACGAGGTTTCTGCACATGCCCATAATAGCTTTCTCCAGCGGGGGCAGCTTTACATAAGACTTAGACTCAGTGTATGTGAAGCAACAGTAGAAGGAGCTTGTGGAGTGAGGCCGTGAGCCGAGGAGCTTGTCCATTGCAAACTCCTGTGCTGGGTGACTTGGGCACTGGAAGCACGGGATTTTCCCAGCAACCTGAGCTGGCCACAGAGAGTGAGAGGCGACTACCATTGCTAAACCCACTGCAAACCTACCGGATGCTGCTTCAGTGTTTACTCTCGTGTCGTTCGCGATTGATCAAAACTCAAACTGGTGTGTGAGAGGGAAAAATGCAACGGGGCCAAAACTTAACCGTTTGCTGCAGCTGAAAATTCTCTCAATATCCCTCCTCTCTCTCTCTCTCTCTGTCTCACACACACTACATCCTCCTCTGTGTGTGTGGGGCTGCACCAAGCTTTCCATGGCTGGGAAAGAGTGATGTTTGGAGAGAGGGAAAGAACAGTTCATTTCCCAGGGGGTCGGATTCTCATCCATGGGTCTCAGCAAAGCTCGACTGGCGACGCTGCGGCCGACATAGTCTGTGGTGCTTCTGCTACAGTGACTGGAACATAACTAACGGCAGCATGCGAAGGATGGGTAAGGTGCTTCCGTCTGTTACTTTTCCGCTGTCTCCGTCTACCGTTTCCTGGCCACTATCGATTGGGATCTTTATTTAAGTTGCTTGAAACCTTGACCTGCTTAAAGTTGTGGCCATTATGTGTGTACTGGGAAAGATTTATATTGTTAATCTTGTTGTGGTAAAAATGTAAAACGGGGTTTTGTGCAGCTGTATCTGAATGATTTACTGGAATAACTTTTCCTCATTTCAGGTCTCAGTGTAATTGCACTATTAAGTGGTCGAGTTGCAGTGTTAGTGATGGCACCTACCGTCTTATTGAGTATGCTCTCCACTGCTGAACGAGCATGTCCTAACAATTGTAGGTGTCATGGTAAAATAGTGTACTGCGAGTCACTGAGCCTCCAGGAGATTCCTCCCAACATCTCTCCAGGGTCCCTGGGACTATCACTGCGCTACAACAGCCTGCAGACACTGAAACACAACCAGTTCCTGGGGCTCAACCAGCTCACTTGGCTCTACCTGGACCACAACTACATCGGCCTGGTCCACGAGCACGCCTTCACTGGGATCCGCAGGCTCAAGGAGCTAATCCTCAGCTCCAACAAAATCACTGTCCTTTTCAACAACACTTTCCGCCCGGTCACCAACCTGCGCAACCTGGACCTCTCCTACAACCAGCTGCAGACCCTGCAACCCGAGCAGTTCCGGGGGCTTCGCAAACTTCAGAGCTTGCACCTGAGGTCCAACAGCTTGAGGACCGTCCCGGTCAGGATATTCCAGGACTGCCGCAACGTGGAGTTTTTAGACCTGGGCTACAACCGCATTCGCAGCCTGGCCCGCAACGCGTTCGCGGGGCTGAGCCGCCTGGTCGAGCTGCACCTGGAGCACAACCAGTTCTCCAAGGTCAACTTGGCGCATTTCCCTCGCCTCCTCACCCTGCGCATCCTCTACCTGCAGTGGAATAAGATCAGTGTGGTCATCCAGGGTATGTCGTGGACCTGGAGCTCCCTGGAGAAGCTGGACCTGTCCGGCAATGAGATCCAAGCCATTGGACCCAATGTGTTTCAGTGTGTGCCCAACCTGCACACACTGCACCTGGACTCCAACAAACTGACCACTATCGGCCAGGAGATCCTGGAGTCCTGGATATCCCTCAGCTCCATCAGTCTCTCGGGCAATATGTGGGAATGCAACAGGAACATATGCTCGCTTGTGAACTGGCTGAAGATGTTTAAAGGCAGGAGGGAGAATACAATGATTTGTGCTGGACCAAAGCAACTGCAGGGAGAGCAGGTGATGGAAGCAGTCGATAACTATAATATCTGTATTAAAAAGCAGAGAATGACTACACAGAGGATGCCGGGCCTTCCCAAACTTCAGGCAAAACCGACATTTAAAACAAGACTTCCAAAAGCCAACTCGGAAAGCAAAGCCCAGGCTCCGCTTCCAGCCAGCACCAGCCCTCCGGATCCCAGCTCGGACTCGGATGTTATAGAGCCCGTCTCCTTCCACAAGATCATCGCAGGCAGCGTGGCACTCTTCCTCTCCGTGCTGGTGATTCTACTTGTCATCTATGTGTCCTGGAAGCGGTACCCGGCCAGTATGAAGCAGTTCCAGCAGCGCTCACTGGGGCGAAGGCGCCGGAAAAAGAAGAGGCAGTCTCTGAGACAAATGGTCCCCAGCACCCAGGAATATTACGTTGATTATAAGCCTGCACACACCGAGGCCACGGAGATGCTGATGAATGGAACTGCCTCTTGCACCATTAACAAATCTGGCTCCAGGGAATGTGAGGTATGAACATCTTCTAAAGCAAAGTATAGCAGTTAGAGGTAAACAAGTCAACTATGGTAGGTGACTGTGAAGGAAAAGTTCCCTTTTAGTTAGAACTGATGGAATGTTTCCCTCTGGTTGTATTCCATATGCAATATATTGTTTGATTTTAGGTGCACACATCCTTGCTAAAAACCGATATAAACTTTAAATAGCAGTTGTTGACTTTAATAAATGTATTCACTGATGTTTTTTTTTGCAAAGTATCAGTCACTGCTCTGATTGCAGACATGCCTTTTATATAAAATTTCTATTCTTGCTAATATCTTGCAGTCACATTGCTTTCTTCTCCAGCATCAAGCAAAGGTTTTTAAAACTCTACATATCGTACATGCCATTCTGCATGTTCAATTTAATTCATCTGATTTGCTAGTGTGATTTCCAACTGTGACTCAGATTCAAATAAGCATGATGCAATTTAAAAAAAAAAATTAATCATTAGCTCCTTCTGAACTTTAACTTGTGTACCATTTAATATCTTTTTTTAGGCAGAGGATTGAAACTTCAGCTGCATGCAGTGCAGATGAGGAGGCTGGCACACAGACACAATGAAAGTCTCCTTTCATTTAGAGCTGTTTAGGTGCCATGTGTAAGGGTTAGCAGGGTGGAGTTAGTGCAAATTCCTCAACCTTACTTGAAGGCAATACGGAATTCAACAGGATAAATTTGGAGAAATTGTCTCATCTGGTGGGGGAATCAAGAACAAGGAGACATAATCCAAAATTTAGTGCTAGGCCGTTGAGGAGTGAAGTCAGCACTTTTTCACACAAAGGGTAGTGGAAATCTGGAACTCTCGCTCCCAAAAGGTTGTGGATGCTGGGGTCAATTGGAGCTGTCAAGACTGAGATTGATGGATTTTTGTTTAGATAAGGGATCAAAGGATATGAAAGATAGGTGGGAAAAGGGAGTTGAGGTGCAGAATAGCCTTGATATAACTGATGGGGTTGCAAGCTCAAAGGGCTGAATGGCCTACCCCGAGTCATTATGTTACTATGACAGATGGAATGGGGAACAGGCATATCAAATTGATGCTGATTTTCAGAGGCCAAAGCCACGTCAATATCTAGAGATTTGTAATGTACCCCTCACCCTACTACCTGAGCATGTGTCTTGCTGGCACTGTATGCCTAAGATGAAACATTTGAAGAGATATCATCCCTCATTTTAAAATCCAAAAACAAAATGTGGGCTGTTTAATTCTTGTAATATTGTATTTACCACCGATTATTTCAACCATTAAAGAAAGTTGGGAAAGAGGGGGTGGGGATTTCCCAGCAGAATATTCTGTATAATTTTGGCACAGTAATATAAGATTGTTACTATCAAAAGCAACAAAAGATTGTAGATTTGAGGACACACATTTTAAGAAAATAATTGTTCTGTATAGTATCCAAACTCATATAGCCTGCAATTTAATTGGAGCATATTATCTGAGAACCAAATATTATCTTCCTCCTGCTTTTCCCACAACTTGAATGTTTTATTTGATCTGTAATGATGTAATTGTTTGATGAGCTGATGATAATGAGTTGTACATTTAATAGATTGGGTGGAACAATTTGAATTTTTTAAGTAGTCAGACCTTGTTATATAAAGACACATGGGTTTGTACATCTCACCCTAATGCAAAATATTACAACATGCTTAGAACTCTGCATGGAGGTGTAACAGGTCTGTAAAATATTAATTTGTCACATTAGGGAGGACTCTTCCACCTGTGTAAAATAATGCTAGCAATGGCCTAAATAATGTCTTACAATATTTATAAATGAGGTTCTTGATTGACAAGGTTTGCTAAATTAATTTTTCATCATGCTTGAAGAATACAGGCATGAAGAGAAGTCTGGCACGGTTCAGATGTGCTGTACAATAGACTGCTCATACACATCATTATGGTTGGAATTTCCAATGTGGCTGTTTGGTGATCTAAACTATACCGTTGAGGGATGTGCTGACCAGAAGCTAACTGTTAGCCACGAGGGAGGGATGAGACATCAGAGCGGAATTCACCTGACACACTTGCACTCACCCATAGGCTGTGGGTTGGTTCAAGAAACAATATATGACTGAGCTGGACCTCAGTCAAGAAGTGATGGGTGGCTCAGGAGAATTTAAAATGCACAAAATTTCCTCAGATGTGGCGACAGGAGGCAGGGGTGGTGATATGGAACTATAAAAGCTTGCTGTAGTACTTTTCGAAATCTGAAAGTTTAATCATCTGTGCAGGTCTATTTTACAAAAGAGTAATGACATATATAAGACTGTAAATGGTTTTCCACAGTATGTGGAACAGGATCAATAAACTAAGGAGAAATAATTAAACAAGGAAGGAAGGTATTTTAAATTCCAGCTGGCTAATGCACAGGAAAATCTATCACACAAAGCCTTGTTCAGAAGAGAGACCATTAATTAACAGCGACTGTTGCCAGTGCCAATTGTGCTACATGAGTTTTATAGAATAATCTCTCTAGTGTTTCGTTGGGTAGGTAACTAAGACACTGTCAGGTTTATGACAAACATAACTGTTATCTCTACAGAGCGACAACACTGGAAAATGGAGGCTCTGGGCTTACACCATGATTAGAGCTTTACTGCTTATTTCCTTTTCGGATGCCTTTAACACAATAAAAAGAATGAGCATAATAATCAATGTGACTTAAAATGCAAACACCCAATATCATTTACATAGAACTTACAGTATAGAAATAAGCCCTTTCCTACAGTCAATCTCATTGCCAGACAGTTTATTTTGTTGGACTTGTGTTAGGGTTTGGTAATGCCCACAATATAATTATATGCAACAGGCACTGCTTCTAATGTGGGTTGATAGAATTATGCTTTATTTTTCTAAAAGTTATGATGGATGACCATTATTTAATTGAAATAGGGATGATTTCCTACTACTTTAGTAAATACACGGTGTCTGAGCTGCACTAATGATGTTGCAGTTGAATTATGCCCTGCACTGATAGACACAGTAATATATTTATTTGGAACAGTATCAGTTTTCTGTTCACCTCTACTGTATAGCTGGTCCTTTGATTGCAGAGGACAGAGTCTGCAAGGGCAGTGATACAGTGCCACTCAGGTCAATAGGTGTTACTGCATTATCTGGCATCTCGCTGATTAGTACCATTTGTTCCACTTACTTCATTGTTATTATGCAACTGACAGGAAAAACTGCAAGTATGTATTTCCACGTTTAAATGTAAATGAATTCTCTATTGCATTTGCTACATAGAATCTTCAGCACAGAAACAAGCCATTCAGCCCAACAGGTCTATGCTGGTATTTATTCTCCACGCGAGCCTCCTCCCATTCTCATTACCTCTTCTCACCCTGCCCACTGAGTCCCTCCATTTCTTTCTCCCTCATATATGCATCAAGACTCCCCTGAAATACTTCACTGTTCACTGCTTCAAGGACTCAACATGGCCGTGAGTTCCACATTCGCACCCCTCTCCGTTTAAATAAATTTCTCTTAATTTTTTTATTTAATCTGTTAGTGGTTTTCTTTATATCGATGCTGCCTTAGCTCTCCATGGTCTCCACTCTTTGCCAGGTGCCCTGATGATTTTGTGTACCCTGCCTGATGGGGCATTAGACTGCAGCAGCAAAGACTGTTCTGGGACTCTGAACTCTTAGTTACAGGAGAGATATGCAAAGCTAAAGATTGAAGGGAGGCACAGAGCAGGTATTTAAAATGCTGAGCAGAATTCATGTAAATGGAAACAACCTATTCCATTTAGATTGTGAGCACAGAAGGAGAGACACAGATTTAAAATGAGCAAGACTCAAATCAGTTATCTCCCTTACCCCTGAGCGCTGGATAATTGCAACAGATTTTTGTCTCAGACCAAAGTATTTGTTTTGTTCATCAGTCATGGTTCGTTGAAAGTTGCAAAGCAATCTTAAAAAAAAATACAAGCTGACTGTATTTATCTTCAATTTGCAGGGAATTCATTAAAGGAAGGAAATGTGATAGCATCGAGAAAAAGATGCTAACAGATATTGAAGAGTAATGTCTGTCCTGGGACAGAGAGCTGTTGGCAATGCTCAGCTTCTGTTCATTGCTGCTGGCAGACAAAGCCCACAGCTGGCAGCATCATCCTATAAAATGGGCCCTCAGACTCACACAGCACAGAAGGAGGCCACTCTCCTTCTCCCTCCCTATAGCCCTGCAAATTTCTCCTTTGCAAGTATTTATCCAGTTCCCATTTTAAAGTTACGATTAAATCTGCTTCCACCACCCTTTCAAGCAGCACATTCCAAATCATAACAATTCGCTGCGTAAAAAAAATTCCCCTTATAGCCCCAATCACTATATTTAGAAGTAAATTTTATATACAATGCTGCCATTGGCTGTTGTATTCCTAATGTAGGAGTGCTTGGTATACCAGATGTGGGCGTGTACTATGCTGCCATTGGCTGTAGTATACCCGACCTGAAAGTGCCTTTTGCTGTTATTGGCTGTCGTATACTTTACCTGGGCGCGTTCTGTACTGTCATTGGCTGTGATATACCGGACCTGGGAGTGCTGTCTACTGTCATTGGCTGTGGTATGTCTGACCATGGTGTTACTAAATGCCACAATTCAAGGTTCTAACAAAGATGAAGAAAACAGAACAAAACCAAAATTTTCCCTGAAATCCTGCAATATTGTTTACATTAAGTTACACGCTGTCTATAATTTGCAGAAGGGAAAGATCATTGTTTTATACATAAGCTATATAAAAAAGGATATGTAACAAAGTGAGTAGTATGAAATTCTTATTAGTTAACCAGGCTTTTATCCCATGCGAAAGCCCAACATTCTATTTAACAGCATCCAAATCAGTTACCTATCCTGTCAGGTTTCTATGTGCCAAATATGGAATGCATTCCCTCTTCCCAAAGGAACTCATCCCCCTTCCAGAGAGCCTACGTATAGCTTGGCAGGTCCAAGGCTTAGGACCACACAAGTGTGCACAGGGATACTGCTAGAGTTTAACCAGCTAAAACCACACAGATTGCCAATGCTGAGCACTGGTAACCTTCCCACTGCTGGTCCATGTGGGACCATCCTACCTTTTGGAGCACTGGCTCGGAGCGTTATACAGAGCTGAATGAGAAGAATGTCAGTGCCCAGTGACAGGGCTATTCAGCCTGGTCTGTTGGGCGATGCAGGTTGGCTGAGAAAGCATTAACAGTGCTCCAGGCCACTGCAGGGCTATTTCCTTCAAGTATCATGGGTCAAATCTCACTCAAGAGTCTTGTGCAAATAATCCAGACTGGTGGTGCAGTGCAGTACTGCGGGAGTGCTGCCATGTTGAAGGTGCTTTTTTTCAGTTGAGTTGTTAAACCAAGGCCTTTCATGGCCTCTCCGGTGGACATAAAAGATCCCACTACACTATTTTGAAGAGCAGAGTTGTTCTCTCCGAGGTGCTGGGCCTATATTTATCCTTCAACCTGCATCACTAAAACAGATAATCTAGTCACTTATCTCATTGTTGCTTGCTGTACACAAATTGGTTGCCACATTTCCAACATTACAATAGTGACTACAATTCAAAAGTACTTAATTAGCTGTAAAATGGTTTGGATGTCTTGAGGTCATGAAAGCTGCTATAGAAATGCACAACTTTCTTTTATTAGACTGAATCTACCATGGACAGTTGGTTCGGAATTTCCATGGTCAGATGTGTCATCATGGAGGCACCTTGACCCCTGAGAATGCTATTCAATTCTCCGCCAAGTCCTTTTTACTGTAATATACATCAAAATCACACAGGTGATTCTAGCCACAATAAGATTCTCAATGTTCAGTATGTATTGGTAATAGAAGAGTGGACTATGTTACATTTGTGTAAAATAACCCAGAGCAATGGAAACGTCTGTGCTTTGCATAGCTGTAAAAACACCAGATGCACTTGTATGATATTTAACGCAGCCTTGAACAGCCAAGCCTATTTAGCTGTCAATGTTCATGGGCATATTTCTCCTTGAATAGTTAATGTACAAAGTAGTTAGACAGCAGAGGGCTGCTCCTCCAGCAGGTGCTGCCAGTGGGGAGCCTTGCTCTGCCAGCTGCAATGTATCAAGAAATGATGGGCAGCATGCCCAGGATTTCCAAAAATGCACAACAGGGGGGATGAGGGGAACAGCTTGTCCTGACTTTTCAATATGCAAAGGGCCAGGGCAACATGCCCATGGTTTCCCAAAATGGCCTTGTGCATTGGGGCAGTTTGCCCAGGATTTTCCGATATGTTGAGCTAGTGGATGAGGTTCCCTGATGTCAGCCAACGTTTGTAGAACTATTTCATGTGGTCAGTTACTTATTTAGTTTTGTTTTATTTGTTTCATGGGATGTGGGCATCGCTGGCCAGGCCAGCATTTATTGCCCATCCCTAATTGCCCATGAGAATGGTGGTGGTGAGCTGCCTTCTTGAACCGCTGCAGTCCATGTGGGGTAGCTACACCCACAGTGCTGTTAGGAAGGGAGTTCCCAGATTTTGACCCAGTGACAGTGAAGGAATGACGATTTAGTTCCAAGTCAGGATGGTTTATGGCTTGGAGGGGAACTTGCAGGTGGTGGTGTTCCCACGCATCTGCTGCCGTTGTCCTTCTAGGTGGTAGAGGTTGCGGGTTTGGAAGGTGCTGCCTGCATAGCCTTGGTGTGTTGCTGCAGTGCATCTTGTAGATGGTACACACTGCTGCCACTGTGTGTCGGTGGTGGAGGGAGTGAATGTTTGAGGACAGGGTGCCAATCAAGCAGGCTGCTTTGTCCTGGATGCTGTCGAGCTTCTTAAGTGTTGTTGGAGCTGCACCCATTCAGTCAAATGGAGCGTATTCCATCACACTCCTGACTTGTGCCTTGCAGATGGTGGACAGGCTTAGGGGAGACAGGAGGTGGGTTACTCACCGCAGGATTCCTAGCCTCTGACCTGCTGTTGTAGCCATGGTATTTATATGGCTACTCCAGTTCGGTTTCTGGTCAATGGTAACCCCCAGGATGTTGATAGTGGGGGATTCGGCGATTGTAATGCCATTGAATGTCAAGGGGAGATGGTTAGCTTCTCTCTTGTTGGAGATGGTCATTGCCTGGCACTTGTGTGGCGTGAATGTTACTTGCCACCTATCAGCCCAAGCCTGGATATTGTCCAGATCTTGCTGCATTTGTACACAGGCCATCTTCCTTTGCGCTAGGTACGTTTCCAACTAGCGGAGAGTTTTCCTCCTGATTCCCATTAATTCCAGTTTTGCTAGAGCTCCTTGATGCCATACTCGGTCAAATGCTGCCTTGATGTCAAGGGCAGTCAATCGCACCTCACCTCATGAGTTCAGTTCTTTTCTCCATGTTTGAACCAAGGCTGTATTGAGGTCAGGAGCTGAGCCGCCCTGGCGGAACCCACACTGAGCGTCACTGAGCGGGTTATTGCTGAGCAAGTGCCACTTGATAGCACTGTTGGCGACACCTTCCATCACTTTACTGATGATTGAGAATAGACTGATGGGATGGTAATTGGTCAGGTTGGATTTGTCCTGCTTTTTGTGTACAGGACATACCTGGGCAATTTTTCACATAGCCGGGTAGATGCCAGTGTTGCAGCTGTACTGGAACAGCTTGGCTAGGGGTGCTGCAAGTTCTGGAGCACAGGTCTTCAGTACTGTTTCTGGGATATTGTCAGGGCCCATAGCCTTTGCAGTATCCAGTGCCTTCAGTCGTTTCTTGATATCATGTGGAGTGAATCGAATTGGCTGAAGTCTGGCATCTGTGATGCTGGGGACTTCAGCAGGAAGCTGAGATGGATCATCAACTCGGCACTTCTTGTTGAAGATTGTTGCAAATTCTTCAGCCTTATCTTTCGCACTGATGTGCTGGGCTCCCCCATCATTGAGGATGGGGATATTTGTGGAGCCACCTCCTCCAGTTAGTTGTTTAATTGTCCACCATCATTCATGACTGGATGTGGCAGGACTGCAGAGCTTAGATCTGATCCGTTGGTTGTGGGATTGCTTGGCGACAGGCCCTGCATTTAAATATTTAAGTAAATTTACATCTACATGATACATGTCTATCACATGCTGCTTACGCTGTTTGGCACGCAAGTAGTCCTGGGTTGTAGCTTCACCAGGTTGACACCTCATTTTGAGGTATGCCTGGTGCTGCTCCTGGCCTGCCCTTCCTGCACTCTTCATTGAACCAGGGTTGGTCTCCTGGCTTGATGATAATGGTAGAGTGGGGGATATGCAATTCTGCTGCTGCTGATGGCCCACAGCGCCTCATGGATGCCCAGTTTTGCAGTGCGGTTCGAAATCTATCCCATTTAGCAGAGTGGTAGTGCCACACAACACGATGGAGGGTATCTTCAATGGGAAGATGGACCCTCGTCTCCACAAGGACTGTGTGGTGGTCACTCCTACCAATACTGTCATGGACAGATGCATCTGCAACAGGCAGTAAAATAGTTGCTCACAGTCTGACATCACACATAAATTTTTAGCAGTAACAAGCTTCCTGTGGCATTGCATGTAAAAAATCTTGCATTTATATAGTGCTTTTCACGACATCGCAAAGTGCTTTACAGCTAATTAAGTACTTTTGAAGTGTAGTCATTGTTGTAATGTAGGAAACACAGCAGCCAATTTGCACACGTCAAGCTCCTACAAACATCAATGTGATAATGACCAGATAATCTGTTTTTGCGATGTCGTTTCATTGGCCAGGAGACTGGGGAGAACTCCCCTGTTATTCTTCGAAATAATGCCATGGAATTTTTAATAGCCAGGCAGTTAGGGCTTCAGTTTAACATCTCATCTGAAAGACAGCACCTCTGGCAGTGCAGCACTCCCTCAGTGCTCCACTGGAATATCAAGTCTCTGGGGTGGGACTTGAATCCAAAACCTCATGATTTAGAGGTGAAAGTGCTACCAACTGAGCCAGTAAATCTTAGCTCCTCCCTGCTAGTTTTCCTCACTTTTCATTCCTAAATTCCTGACCTCTTCAATTCTAATTTGCTTTATTATCCTTTTGATCCAATCAGTAAAGTGTGACCTCGGAAGTGTGACAACAAAATTGTGTTGGGAAGTGTGCACTGTACTTCCGACTTTTAAGCTATTATCGTGAATCTTCCATGGTCATGCTCACGGCTGGCCAGAAGAAATCTTTTTGACATTTTGCTCAGTTTGTTGTAAGAGGCTGGCTCAGGTTACAGCATCACTTCTGGAGTAAGTAAGAATAATAGGTTTTTCTACAATTGTTTTCTGAAGACAGATTACACTGCCACCCCTGGAACAAATAAGAATAACAAGTGTTATCCAGTGATTTCAGTGGATTTAGGTGCTTGAGTGTTACCGATTCAAATATTTTACTGTACCTATAGATAGGTATCTGCTGTAGAGTGATTGAACCTCTAATCTACTGTACATAGATTTGTAATACATTTCTAATAGTTCTCAGTGCACCGCAGTGAATGCTTTTTAACCCATAGCTGACAATGTGAGTTATGTTTACTCTCTTTAAAACAAAAACAGAGAACAGGTAACTGGGGCTATGCCATGGTAGTGAACGACAACCAAGGACTTCACTCATAACCATGAGATCAAAGCAAAATCAGCGTAAAGATGAAACAGGAGCTCTCTCACAGTTATTGAAACTCATGCTTTTTCATCTATTTTAAAGAATACTTGCCAGAGAATCACTTCATATTTAGTTCATTTATATATATCAGGAAAAGCAGGGGTCCCTGCTTTACATTAATAACCTAGACTTTGGTGTTCAATGCACAATTTCAAAATTTACAGATGACATAAAACTTGGAAGTATTGTGAACTGTAAGGAGGACAGTGATAAACTTCAAGAGGACATAGAATAGTGGAATGGGCAGACAAGTGACAGTTGAAATTTAATGCAGAAAAGTGTGAAGTTATTCATTTTTGTAGGAAGAGCAATGAGGCAATATAAATTAAAGGGTACAATTCTAAAGGGGGTGCAGAAGCAGAGGGACCTGTGGGAATATGTGCACAAATCATTGAAGGTTGCAGGGCAGGTTGAGAAAGTGGTTAACAAGACATATGGGATCCTGGGCTTTATAACTAGGGGCATAGAGTGCAAAAAACAAGGAAGTTATGATAAACCTGTATAAAATACTGGTTCTGCCTCAACAGGAGTATTGTGTCCAGTTCTGGGCACCACTCCTTCAGAAGGATGTTAAAACATTAGAGAGGGTGCAGAAAAGATTCACAAGAATAGTTCCAGGGATGAGGGACTTAAGTTATGTGGATAGATTAGTGAAGCTGGGTCTGTTCTCCTTGGAGAAGAGAAATCATGAGCAGCCTGGACAGAGTAGATAGGGAGAAACTGTTCTCATTGGCCAAGGAATCCAGAACTAGAGGATACTGATTTAAGATGTTTGGCAAAAGAAGCAACAGTGACCTGAGGAAAAACTTTTTTGAGCAAAGTGGGTAGGATCTGGAATGCACTGCCTGAGAGTGTTGTGGAGGCAGATTCGATCGAGGCTTTCAAAAGCAAACTGGATAATTATCTGAAAAGAAACAATTTGAGGACTACGGAAGAAAGGCGGGGGAGTGGGACTAGGTGAGCTGCTCTTGCAGAGAGCCGGCACAGATACAATGGGCTGAATGGCAATTCTCTGATATTTCTGGAGCTCATAGTAACAGAGATACTGAGTCAGGAACAAACTATGCAAATCCATTAGTTTCTGCTGTCATTACTGTGGTATGTCTTAATATGTGACAAAGCTCCCTGCCTATATGCTTAACAATCTAACAGTATGGAAACGTGTTGTAAATAGTGACCATTATATCACATCATTACTAAGAAAGGAGAAGCCAGAAAACTACAGCCTGGTCAGTTTAACATCAGTTGTGGGGAAGTTACTGGAATTGATCATCAGCAACAGCATGACTGAGCACTTGGACAAATACTAGCTGAACAGAGAGAAGCAGCATGGATTTGTGAAAGTCTGACTAATCTAGTTGCATTTTTTGAGGAGGTCACTAACCTGGTGGATGGAGAGTGTCTATAGATGTCATGTGTATGGATTTCCAGAAGACATTTGCTAAAGTTGCACAGGATATTAGTAGCAAAAATCAAAATACACAGAATTGGAGGTAACCTTGTTACATGGGTTGGTCATTGGTTGGGAGGTAGGAGAGAGAGTGTTAAGATAAAGGGAATGTGCTCTTATTGGCAGGATGTGACCAATAATGTTCCCTAAGGATCTGTACTGGGTCCACTCTGAATGAAGGAATAGAGAGTTGTATATCCAAGATTGCAGATGACACCAAGTTAGGAGGCACGGTAAGTTGATTAGATGTGAGTTGGAAGATGCAAAAGGCATTGATAGACTAAGTGAGTGTGAAAAACTATGGCATATAAATGGAATGTGGGGAAGTGTGAGGTTATCCACTTTGGATTCAAGAATGGCAAATCAGAATACTTCCTAAATGGTGAGAGACTCGAAACTGTGGAGAACAAACGGATTTAGGTATCCATGTGAACAAATCATTAAAAACAAGTGCAAAGGCACAAAAAGAGATCAAAAAGGCTAGTGAAATTTCAGCTTTTATCTCAAGGGGGTCGGAATTCAAATGGGAGGAAGCTATGCCTCAGTTGTAGATAGCCTTGGGCAGACCCCATCGAGGCTACTGTGTTGAATTTTGGGCACCACACCTCTAGAAGGATATATTGGCCATGGAGTGGGTAAAGCACAAATTCATCAGAATTATGATAGGATTAAATTATGAAGACAGGTTGCATAAACATGCTGTGTATATTCTTGAGTTTAGAAGTTTAAGGGGTGATCTGATCAAGGTGTTTAAAATGTTAAAAGATTTGAATAGGATGGATACAGAGAAACTCTTTCCGCTGGGGGGCAATTCAGAATAATGGAGCATAATCTTAAAGTTAAAAGCAGAAGTGAAAACAGGAAGTGCCTTTTCTCGCAAAGGGTAGTGGAAATCTGGATCTCTCTCCCCAAAAGGTTGTTGAGGCTACGTCAATTACAGTTTTTAAGATTGAGATTGATAGGTTTTTATTGGGTAAAGGTGTCAAGAAAAATCGATCAAAGGTGGGGTAATGAAATTGAGGTGCAGATCAGGCAGAATATGATTGAATGACAGAACAGTCTGATGGGACTGAATGGCTTACTGCTGTACCTACGTACAATCTTCGGGAGCTGAATTTTCCCAGCCACATGATGGTGGGCTTGGAGGCAGGGAGGGGCTGGGAAGATAGAGGGAATGCGTCGTGGTGACTCTCCAACACATTCCCGCCACTGGAGAACTTTCCTGGGGTGGGGTGGGCTGGATTCGGATCCGCTGCCTGCTCTGCAGAGGCGGACGGCCAATTACATTGGTTAAGGCCCCAATTTTACAGCCTCGCTGGCATTTTGCCACTGACAGAGTGGCCCCCCCACCCCCCCCAAACACTTGCGAAGGCCACCAGCTCAATGGAGACGGCATCCCTACGGCAGACCGGGGGTGGGGAGGGTGCCATCAGAGCCGGAGGTTCCATGCCCCATTGGCGGGACTGAAGCATGAAAGGCCGCAATGTCGGCCGAGCCTTATCCAGCGGAGGGGTTTCCCCTCCATCCCGACGGATCTGCCAGCCTAGATCTTGTTTATTTCTTCATTGCTGTGAAGGCGCCGCCACGTGGAGGTGCCCCCGAGGTCCTTGACCTGCCTCTCCCGGCGGAATTGCCGAGGCTCTAGAGCTGCCAACCCTCCAACTGGGCCAGCAGCATCAAGAGCCACCCGCCGTCCTTAATAGGGGTTGTGATCCCAAAGCCCACAGGAAAATCCAGCCCTGAGTGTCTACGGAGAGATATTTTGTTTGGAGCCAGAAAGTTAAGCAAATCATGCCAAGACGATGCAACAGACTGTTAACTAGTACAGTCACTCCTGTAGACTGTTAACTAGTACAATCATTCTTATGGACTGTTAACCAGTACAGTCTATGCAAATCAGTTAATGCCACTGACTAGTGAATGTAATCAATGCTGAATCTTAAAGCATTCAAAAAATAAACTGTCAAATTACTTATTAAACAGATAGTTGAGGGAAATGAGATTAAATTTTGCAAGACTCTGCTCCCATCATGCTCAATGGGAGCATAGATTGGAAAATCCATGTATTACTTTTTAACCATTAGAATTAATGGCAGGAGAATCAGTGGCACCATTCACCAGGCTCACTGATGCCTTCATTTGATTTCCCAATCTGCACTCCCGTCAAGCGGGACTTCTCCCCAGGAGCAGAGAATTGTATAACTTACATTGCAGTCTCAGCATTGGGCAGCAACTATATGAAACATTTTAGCTGAATATCTGAAAGACCTGCTATGTTATGAGAAAATCTAGACGATTCAGTAACTGTTCTTACCCGAAACCACTCCACCTCTCCTTCTTTACATATTTCTTGAACACCATGCTTCTTTGACCAAGCTCTTAGTTACCCATTCTAATATCTCCTTTCTTAGCTCAGTATCAATTTTTTTGTCTGATTACATTCCTGTGAAGCACCTTCGGACATTTTGCTACAATGTCGGCCGACAATATATTGGAATCTTTTGTTCTACCTCTGGATCCATATCTGGTAATGCTTGGGCTCCAAACTGTGGCTGTGGTGGCATGAAGCTCGCAAATTCGCAATAATACAGAAAACCACTCTCATGTTCCAGTTTTTACCCATCAGCAAATTGACCTTGTCCTTGTGAGTCATTTTATTGCTATACTACTAAGGCATTTTTCTGAATGAGCACACCAGGCACGAGCACTCAACACCTGGGAGCACACATATCAGGGACGCAGTGGTCTTCATTATGGATGTAAAATCATGGCGCTGTGCGTACAATTTCTCAATATTTCCTCTCTTGGAGGCAAGACTGCAGATCGGGGATGCTCGGAGCCTTTGAAATATGTTGATTAGACATTAAGCTGAGCACAATGAAATTACATGCTACCTCACTGTGTTATCTTGCCTCAGTGGTAGCACACTTGTCTTTGAGTCAGAAGGTTGTGGGTCCAAGCCCAACTTCAGAGACTTGGGCTGGAATTTTACCTTCCCAAATCGGGCGTCCTCGAAGGCGGTCGAAGCGAAAAATGGCGGGCGATGACACCAGAACGGGGCCCCGACGTCATCACGCTGAATCTCCATTTTATGCTTGTCGGACGGCAGGTGAGATGGAGACGCTGCTCGCCGTCCGATTAAAGGCAATTGATGGCCAATTGATGTGATTAAAAAGCAAATTGTCAGCCATTTTATGTCGCCCGTTCAATTTTACGTTCTGCGCATGATTCACACGGGGCGGAGGGTGGGGGGGTGTGGGGTGCGGTCGCAGACCTGGCAGCTTTAAATGAGCGGCAGCCACTGTGTCACTGAAGGAGTTGGAGGTTCTTGAAGTTTCTGTTCTGTCTGTTGTATTTATCAATTAATTCCAAGGTGGGGGCTGATATTGCCAGCACACCAGGGCTCACCTGAGTGAGTAATACTCCTGGTAGAGCCACAGCATCAGTGATTTATCCCAGGTAGGGGAGGGGGGTTGCAAGTGCCTGTCCTTGCCGTAGGCAGCAAAAAGCTGTCCCCAATTCATCTTTGGACACTGCAGCCATGGGCATTGTGCACTCTGGAGGAGGGTCCTCCAGTGAGGAAGACAACGGCACAAGGAAGGACAGGGGGACGAGTTGCCAGAGAAATCAGCGACCTGCTGGCCAACTGCAGCCTGGTTATGGGGGAGGGACAGAAGGCCACAGAGTGCACTGGGAGCAAACACCTGTGAGGAGATGAGTCTACCCAGTAGTCAGGATGCATCGGCAGCAGCTGAGCTTTCTGCAGATGTCAGAGCACCAGTGCCGTAGAAGAATCCACCTGTCCCGAGAGACTGTTACATCTCTGTGTGAGATAATGGCAGCAGAGGTCAGCTCCAACTGCGTGGGTGGCTCTAATGGTCACAGTCCCTCTGAACTTCTGCACATCAGGCTCATTCCAGGTTTCCACCGGAATGTGCGGAATCTCACAGACATCAATGCTGCAATGCATCAAGGTGGGAACTGATGCCATATTCATCATGCCAACATGTTCATCAAGTTCAAGACTGATTCTGCCAATCAGGCCAAGGGAGCCAGAGGTTGCAGCGTTATCACTGGGTTCCCCATGGTCCAAGGCGTGATTGACTATACACATGTGGCCATCAGAGCTCCTGCAGGTCAGCCAGAAGCCTTCATTAACCGAAAGGGATTCCGCTCGATGAATGTGCACCTTGTCTGTGATCACCGTAAGAGTACATTGTAGGTGTGTGCTGGTTATCCAGGAAGCAATCACGATGCATCCAGTCTCCAGAACTCCCAGGTGCCAGTACTATTCAGTCTCCCCAAGTGCCTACAAGGATGGATACTTGGCGACAGCATGAAGATATGGCTGATGACACCTGTGAGAAACCCACGGAATGAAGCAGAGGAACGGTACAATGCAAGCCATGCAACCACCAGAGTCACCATTGAGCAGACCATAGGTCTTCTAAAAAGTAGATTTAGGTGCCTGGACTGTGCCTTCAGTATTCGCCAGCAAGGGTATCTCACATTGTTGTTGTCTGCTGCGCCTTATATAACCTGGAACTGCAGAGGGGGGAAGCCCTGGATGCTGAGGAAATTGTTCAGCACGATGTGTCCTCAGACGAGGAGGGTGAAGGGTTTGAGGAGGAGGAGGGGGAGGAGGGAGTGCAGCCACCTGAATATCCAGGGGAAGCAGTTGGAGGTCTGCAGGGGTTGGGTGCAAGGGAGGCTTGGGGGGGGGGGTGCTCTAATACTCGGGCGTTTCTCCTGACCGGAAGTTCATGACCCATGCAGTTTGCCAGCGACTGACATGTCAATCTGAACTCAGACATTCACATCTGCTGGAAGCCTGAAAGCACTCACCTGCAGGCACTAACCTCAGCTGCTACGGTCCAACTTTCCCTCTAACACAACATAGCCCAATGGTGCACCTCCCCCAAGTCTCCATCTCATGCAGAAAAAAAATTCACCTCATACATCATCAGTCACTTGAGACATAAATAAGCCAAATGAGAAATTTAATAAAGTTTGTGGAAAGTTGCACATAAATTAACATCATTCCAAATTGCACCTGTGAAACCTAAGTGCTATTACTGTGATTTCTTAAATCCTATCCGCGTGTTCTCGCGTGTCGATTCCCCATTTCCATCAGCTACGGCAGAGGCAGGTGGTTGATCAGGATGCCCCGTGGCTTGGGATGACCTTGGCAGGTAGCCTCAGGCTACCCGAGGCCGTGAGGGCCGTGGCATGTTGAGGTGACCCTGGGCAGTCTCAGGACCACCCTCTGTCAGCCTGGGATTCCGAGGTGCTCATGTTACTGGCAGAGGGGCCAAGGAGCTGCTGTCTGCATCAGGAGCGCCGTGAGAGGAGCCCCCAGTTGCAACTGCTGTTGCTCCTGTGCCCTCACGAGGTTCATTTGGGCCTCCCTGCTGACCTGAGAGGGATGAGCACCTAGAGGAGACCCCAGGTGCCTCATCCCTCTCTCACATTGCCACTGAAACATGAAGTTCACTGACACTGCGATGGTGTGCAAGTCTCCACACATCTCTGGCAGGCACTGCATGGCCTTCTGAAGCTGGCTTTCTGCTGCAGTCATCAGTCCGTTAATGGATGACAGGGACTGTACAGAACTCATGGCCTGGAGGGAGATCTCCAAAGTCCAAGCCAGAACACGCATCGTCTCTGGTAACTCCGCCAGATCTCCAGGAACCTCACGCTGCACCTGCAGCATCTCCCACCGAATGGATGTCCTCAGAGGCTCATTATGAGCATGGGGCTCAGCACTGGCCTGGCCTCCCACAGTCCTCCGAGTGTCAGAGGCATGACCGATACTGCCTCTGGCAACTGGTCTGGCATTTGTGTGCTGCTAGAACCAGGTTGTGACCACGAATCTGAAGACGCTACGAGCCCAACCAAGGTGACTGTATCTGAGCTGGTGCTTGGTGCGGGGAAAGGATGTGTTGCTGCACCCTCTGAGGTCCCCTCCTCCTCAGAGGTGGTCGCTGTCCCCCGGATACGTCACCTGGCAGCAACTGTGACTCACCTGAGCAACACTCCGGACTAAAGGACATGTCTTAGACTGCGGTGTGGCCACATGTCTGTAAGTTTGAACACACTAACAACCTTCACTGCTTGAACTACCGCCCCCCCCACCCTCCCATGCCCACACTCTGGGGAACTCACCCTCCTGGCCAGGCGCTCCAGCCTCACCATCAGTAATGAAAATGGCAAGGACTGGAACTCCAGCACTGGTCCGTGCCCTCTCATGGGCATTCTGGGCCGTCTTTTCCTGTGCAGACACATGACAATCATTTCAGTTACTTGGCTTGAAGGAGCACCTGCTCATCCCTCGTGCTGCATGCTGCCTGTGGGGCCATTGCCATTCAAGTGTAAGGTTGGCACACTTCTGGTCCCTTGTGCAGGTCAGATGTGCCCGGCATATGCCCCATGACAGGGCTGCAACCATTTCACTCCAGATGGAGGGCTTCCACTTTGCAGCATCAATACCTGGATACCCACCCATCTGAGTACAAAGCAACGAGGACTGAGACATGCCCGTTACCCTGGCAGAGTGGAGAAGGTCGTTGACCCGCTTGCGGCACTGAATCCATGTCCTCCTCACAACCCTGCGGCTGCCGTTCTCCTCTGCCACCTTCATCCAGGCCTTTCTGGTGATCTGGGAAGGCCTCCTCCTTCTGTCTGGTGGGAAGAGGACTTCCTGCCTTGCCTCAGCCGCCTGGAGGAGGACATGCAGGGAGTCATCGGTAAACCATGGGGCCACCCGGTTGGTTCTCACTGCCATTGCTGCGAGTGGGTTCTGGTCCTCCAAGTGGTTTCTGACAAGGTCCGGTAGGTCACCCCTTTCAGTCAGAGGACAGCTCCTGTTCCCCTCAGCCTGCCTTATGTGTCAGCAATGTCACTCTTGCTCCTCCCACCGTCCTCTGAGAAGTATGCAACGTTATCAGAGCCACTAAAGGTGCTGACAGTCCTTTTAAATGGCTTTCAGCACCTTCTTGCGGCTCTTGCCCCACCCCCGCCGATGCTGACCTTCCTGGCCGCGCCTAATTGGTTAGCCAGCGCTCGATTGCAGCGGCAGTTGAGCACCTGTTGGCACCCGCATCCGCTTCCCGGACCGCGGCCCCGTGGGGTCACGAAAACCTCCGGCCTTGAGCACACAATCCAGGCTGATACTCCAGTGCAGGACTATGTAAGTATGGTGTTGTATTTTGGACAAGACATAAAAGACCCCATTGCACAATTGGAAGAAGAGCAGGCAAGTTCTCCTTGGTGTCCTGGCCAATATTTACCCTTCAACCAACATCACTAAAATAAATGATCTGATAAATGTAATTTTTTTTTTCCTTAAGTTTTAAAAAAGAAACAGGAGTATTGTCACAACAGAGCCTGTTATTTATTACACATTTCATGAGAAATAAAATAAAATAAAATATTGTTGAAAGTATCATACACAGCATCCACCATGCTACCCAAGACACAAGGATTACTGCTCACCTAACCAGATGGGGAGGTCTTTTAATACCGAAAATAGGGAAAGCTACTGTTTGATAGATTATCAGTTTGACAGGATGCTTGCTTTGAAATCAGATGGTTTTAACTTCAAGCTCCCCTCCATAACCTGAGCATGCGAACTAGCTAACATTTTATTGCAGTACTGAGTAGCCTGTCTGCTGTTACCTTGTTGGAGGCACTGACTTTAAACTAAGGTCCCGTTTGGGTGGTCAGGTGGACTTTCAAAATTCGATGAGACAATTGTGGCTCGCAGTAACCACCTTCAGAAAGATGGATTCCTCATCAAAATTAGATTATAAAACTCTTCATCCCTGAACAGCTGGATTTAAACCTTCCAATCCCATCACAGCTGGATTCAAACTTTCAATCTCTTCATAGCTGAATTTAGAAACTTTCCTTTCCCTCGGAGCAGGTTTAAAAAGTTTCCGTCACTTGATAATGCTAAAGGCAATTTGTTAGTCACTTCTGACATGTTAATAATCACAGTTGTGCCATAATTGTTTGGCATTCTGTCATTGCCACCAATAAGATTATGTTGCATGGATTTGTATATCTGCTATTTTGCTGATGAGGTATTAAAATCTATGAAAACAGCGCAGCAAACCCTAAGTTCAAAATATGAGGAAACGAGGGCCACAAATAATTTATTAGTGGCCAGAAAGCGAAACCAATACAAATTTATAGAAATGGTTTTGCTTGCTTCAGGCTAGGATATTTTTATAGTGGCAGAATTTTATGTAGCAAAAGAAAAATTCTATCAAAAAATAATCATAACATTCAAATCAGCCTGATACTTTGGCACTTCAATTACATTCCTTATGGTTTAGTTAAGCCAATATGATTTGGTTTACAATTTTAGATGAAACCTTGATTGGAAAGTCTGGAACTCATTGTAAGAAGTAACACTTTGAATCATATTTAACAATATTGTGTTAGTTTCTTGAAGTATGAGTGTACACTAACCGGTGAGAAGCCTCATATTAGAATGAGAGGACCATGACATTAGAAGAATAGATCAAATAGGATATTAAGGGAGATAATTGTTAAACTAGACAAACTAGAGAGGATAAAACGCTTGGGCTGGATGCATTGCAAGCACACAGACTCGAAGAAGTTAGGGAAGAGTTAGCAGAGCACCAGGATACAGATATAAAAATTTGATAGAAAAGGAAATGGTGCCAGAGGAGCGGGGGAGAGCTAATGTGATTCATTTATTCAAAACGGGAGATCGAGCAATTCTGGGGACAATGGACCAGTTAGGCTAATGTCAGTAGTCGGAAAAATATTGGAATCTTTACTCAAAGATGTAATAGAAACCAAAATTATAATAAAGAATAGTTAGCAGTGATATCAAAAGGGAAGGCTATGCTTGACCAATCTTGTTGAATTATTTGAAGTAGTAACAGAAAGTATTGACAAGGGTAAGGCAATGGATGTAATATGCAAAAGGCCTTTGATAAGGTACCAGACTCATGACAAAGGTCAGAGCATGCAGAATTAGGAGACGAGTAGCACAATAGCAAACTGACTACAGAACAGAAAACAAAGGAGGGGCTAATCATAGTTACTCAGACAGGCGGAAGGCGAGAAATGGTGTTCCACAAGGATTGGTGCGAGAATCACTCTTGTTCAGCATTTACATAAATATTTGGATTCAGGAAGTAGAAGCACAATATCAAAATTTGCGGACAACACTAAATTGCAGGGTATGGTTAACAATGAGGAAGACTGTGACAAAAGGCATGAAGGTGTTAACAAACTTGTGGAATGGGTGTGTAAATATTGAATTAATTTCAATGTAGATTGAGGTGGTGCGATTTTAGGGAAGAATAAGGGGGCCACACACTCCTTGGAAAATAAGAGTCTAAATGGTTTGAGGTGCAAAGGGATCTGGAGTATAGTTTCATACATCATTAAAAATAGCAACTTTTTTATTCTTTCATGGGATTTGGGTGTCACAAGCTAGGACAGCATTTATTGCCCATTCCTAATTGTCCTTGAGAACTTAGGATAACAAGGCCATAAAATGTGAAAATGAAATACTGGTCATGAAATTCAGCTCAATAGCGCCCATGTTTTTGGCACTACCAATGTTGTTTTGCCTCCAGAATGGTGGTCGTGGCATGCACACATACTTCTGCTGCCAGCTGCACTGGACACCACTTTGGTGAGGGCATTAGCGCGCATCCAGGAAACATTCATTGGAAGTGTAACGCTGTTTGATACCAGCGCTATTAATTTGGAGCTCAATCTTCAGCTAACATCATCTCTTAAACATACAGAGGTGAAAATAAAGGACCCCCACACTAGCGCTATTTAAAGGGATTATCTGGTTAGTTGTTCATGATTTCTACTGGCTCTTGCTGCAATTGTAGAAATGTTTTGTGGTTTCTAGAGTCGTTCAAAGTTGCAGAAGGCTACGGGAAGTGGTGCGGCAGGTGTTGAGGGACTTTGTCCTAGATATGGGTGCAGTGCAATGCACCCCCTTGGAATACAGCATGACAGGAAGAATGAGAAGAGGAGACACAGAGCAGGTGTAGTTGCTGGAAGAGGGAGGAGGAAAAGGGAGGAGGGCTCTCAGCAGGAAGTCAGATCTGGCCAGGGTATTCAGGGAGCAATTCTCCCCCTGAACCTTAGAGAGGAAACAGTGTGTCAGACGTCCCCGCTTCACTAAGGACGTCCTCACTGAAACCTGCCAACCTGCTGCAGCCACAACTGCAGCCTCAGAGCAGGGCAAGGACAGCATTGCCAGTAGCTGTAAAGGTGATAGTGGCTATGAATGAACCTTTATGCGTCTGGCCCCTTCCAGGCCGAAGCAGGTGATATTTGTGACATCTCCCAGTTTACTGTCCATTGTTGCATATGGGAGGTCACTGAGGCTCTGTATCCCAAGCAACCTGAATATATTTCATTCTCTATTACCAGAGAGAAGCAGGTGGATCAAGCACATTGCTTTGCAAGGATTGCAGGCTTTCCAGTGGAGCAGGGTGCCATTGGTTGCATGCTCATTGCTTTACGGGCACCGTGTGTTAACTCTGAGATCTACTGCTCCCCCAACATCCAGCTGGTCCATGACCATATGCAGACAACTGTGCAGGTCAATGCCTGGTATCCTGGCAGCAGTCATGATACCTTCATTCTGCAGCAGTCCGCTGCGCCATCTGCATTTGAGCCACCATGACAAACTGAAGGGTGGCTGCTGAGTGACAAGGAATACCCATTGATGGCATGGCTCAGGACTCCAGTGCGCAACCCATGCACATAGAGTCATAGAGTTATACAGCACAGAAACAGGCCCTTTGGCCCATCATGTCTGTGATGGCCATCAAGCACCTAACTATTCTAATCCCATTTTCCAGCACTTGGCCCATAACCTTGTATGCTGTGGTATTTCAAGTGCTCATTTAAATGCTTCTTAAATGTTGTGAGGGTTCCTGCCTCTACCACCTCTTCAGTCAGTGCATTCCAGACTCCAAAAATATTTTCCTCAAATCTCCTCTAAACCTCCTGCCCCTTACCTTAAATCTATGCCCCCTGGTTACTGACCCCTCTGCTAAAGGAAAAAGTTTCTTCCTATCTAATCTATCAATGCCCCTCATAATTTTGTATACAATCATGTCCCTCCTCAGCCTTCTCTGCTCTAAGAAAAACAACCCTAGCCTTTTCAGTCTCTCTTCATATGTGGGCAATGCACATATAACAAAAGCTATGCTGTCACATGAAACATAGAAACATAGAAAACAGGAGCAGCAGTAGGCCATTCGGCCCTTCGAGCCTGCTCCGCCATTCATTATGATCATGGCTGATCATCCAACTCAGTAACCTGTTCCTGCTTTCGCCCCATACCTTTTGATCCCGTTAGACCCAAGAGCTATATCTAACTCCTTTTTGAAAACATACAATGTTTTGGCTTCAACTGCTTTCTGTAGTAGTGAATTCCACAGGCTCACCACTCTCTGGGTGAAGAAATGACTCCTCATCTCAGTCCTGAAAGGTTTACCCCGTATCCGTAGACTATGACCCCTGGTTCTGGACTCCCCCACCATCGGGAACATCCTTCCTGTCAAGTCCTGTTAGAATTTTATAGGTTTCTATGAGATCCCCCCTCACTCTTCTGAACTCCAGCAAATATAATCCTAACCGACTCAATCTCTCCTCATACGTCAGTTCCACCATCCCAGGAATCAGTCTGGTAAACCTTTGCTGCACTCCCTCTATAGCAACAACATGATTCCTCAGATAAGGAGACCAAAACTGCACACAATATTCCAGGTGTGGCCTCACCAAAGCTCTGTATAATTGCAGCAAGACATCCCTGCTCCTGTACTTGAATCCTCTCGCTATGAAGGCCAACATACCATTTGCCTTTTTTACCGCCTGTTGGACCTGCATGCTTACCTTCAGCGACTGGTGTACGAGAACACCCAGGTCTCGCTTCATATTCCCCTCTCTCAGTTTATAGCCGTTCAGATAATAATCTGCCTTCCTGTTTTTGCTACCAAAGTGGATAACCTCACATTTATCCACCGTATACTGCATCTGCCATGCATTAGCCCACTCACTCAACTTGTCCAAATCACCCTGAAGCCTCCCTGCATCCTCCTCATACCTCACAATGAAATGTGATAGAGCAAACCATTGGCGTGCTTAAACAACAGGGGACAAACCCCGACCCGAACCTGATGGGACCACATCGGACCCGAGCCCAACCCGGCCCGAGTACCTCCGGTTTTTCCCGAGCCCAGCCTGACCCGACCCGAGCCCGACCCGACCACCGGAATGTTCTCTTTACTTACCTTGCGATTCCCAATCTTCAGGAAGCTGCAGTATTTGTGATGACATCATAGAGATGCTCACTCGCTCACTGCGCAGACTCAGAGTTTTCCTGCTTGACGTCCTGGACTCCCAGCTGAGGTAAGTTTTTTAACTTACCTGCAATTCTTTCTGTGTGTGTCCGACTCGGGCCCAGCCTGACCCGGACCGGGCCCAACCCGACCTGAACCCAAAAGCCGGACCCGGCAGATGGCCCGACCCGAAACATGTCGTTGGGTCCCGTCGGGTTTGGGTTGGGTAGCAGGCCTTTACCTGGAAGCTCCTTTGAGCATGGAGATCAGCCACCGTGATGGCAGCAGTCTTGAGTTTGCATGACCCAGGCAGCGGAAGCTGTGACATTGGCCATCAGATGTTGCTTCATGGTTGGGTCCACAAGTTTGCTGATAAAGTTGGCCACCACTTACATGCTGGAGATGATAGGCTCCATGCTCTGTGAAAAGCCCTGTGCCAAGTTGGTGCTGGACCCCTCCATACTGCTTGATATTGACTGCAGGCTTTCTAGCAGTCCTGCCAATTACCAAGCATTTCATTTTGCTGACCCATCAGTTGTTCTTCTGCAGGCTCCCCCATTGATGTCCTCTGCAGCAGAACCCATGTGCAACTGCCCCTTCTGGTGAGCAGGCATCTGAGCTACCCTTGACCCCACCCTAGCTGCAGCCCTCCCGTGCCCAGTGTCTCAGCACATGCAGATCCATCCTCGAAACTATCCTGTAAAGTGTGGCGCTCAGTGTCAGTATTTGAGTGAATGGCAACGCGTGGGTCAGTGAGTGATAGCGTTTCTTCTTCTTCGCTGTCTTCTAGTCCCCACTGCCTGGCCAGGTTGCAGTTCCTGAGTCTCTGAGAAGAGAAAAGCACAAGGGTAGGGTTGTGGTGAGAGGAGGGGAGAGCGGGGGAACCAGAGGTGCAATGCTTACACCATCTGCAGTTTGTTAATCAGAAGAAATTGTGGGATGAGGCAGAAATGAGAAGGAGGATTAGGTATGAGCATACCATCATCTTCAGTGGTTTCAGCCCTGCCTATGCCCATGGCCTCAGTCGTGGCTACTCCAATGAGGGAGAGCACTATCTCTTCCATGGGGATTAGGACATGCAGCTGTGCCTGACCCTCACCGGTTCGTTCCTGCTGCCTCTGATAGTGCACTATCTTGTCCTGCAAGAGAGATGGAAGGGTGTGAGTGAGTGTGGTGCAATCTGTTTGGGTGATGTGGCTGTCATGGTTGAACAGCTGGCAGTATGTACAAGCTGTGAAATGTGGTTGTGAGGCTTGCAGCAGTGCTAAGTCTGTGAGGGTGAGATGGAGCATATGAATGTGAATATGAGTCCTAATTGATGGAGATTGTTCGTAGGTGAGTGCTGGAGGTGTGGTGCATTGAGTAGTGTGTGTGGCTAGTGGTGCAGTTGATGGGATATGGCATTTGAAGATAGCTTCACTGACCTTAACCACTCGTGTGAGGTCATTAAACTTTCACTGACCTTAACCACTCGTGTGAGGTCATTAAACTTTTTGTGGCACTGCATCCAGGTCCTCGGTGCTTGACTCCTGGCATTGATCTCCATGGCTATCTGGTCACAAAACCTGGTGGGCCTCCTGGCCCCTGTGGATCGATGACATTTCTCCTCCAGACTACTTCTTGCACCAAGGCTTCCAGTGCAGCATCTGAAAGCCTTGGAGCCTCTCTGTTATGTTGTGCCATTATTAATGTTATCTTCTCATTCACAATAACTTCCAGCACCTGCACCAGTCACATTGCACCTCCCTTTTAAGAGGTGCAGGCCTGCTTTTAGTAGCGCAGGCTGGTTATAACGCATGGCAGGCACTCACAATTTTGCAACCCTGCTCAAGTTTGCAGCCACTCAACAGCACACTTAATTCTGGCTGCAGTCATTTAAATTAGCAGGCAGCATGAAGTTTGTACTATGCACAGTTCTGGTCTCCATGTTACAAAAAGGACATAGAAGGAAGGACTGGAGAAACTGCTTAAAAGATTTACAGGGATGACACTAGAATTGAGAAGGTACAACTATTCAGAAAAAAACTGAACAATCTTTTTCTGTATAAACGAGAAGTCTGAGAGGTGATCTGATAGAAGTTATTAAAATTCTGAAGGTTTTTATTCAGGTAGTTCATGGGGAGTCCAAAACTCGGGCCATAAATATAAGGTAGTCACTATAAATCCAATAAAGAATTCAAGAGAAACATCTTTACTCAGAGATGGGTAGAAATGTGGAACTCACTGCCACATAGGGTGGCTGAGGCAATTAGCGTAGATACAAATAAGGGGAAGCTAGACATGAAGTCCACGAGGGAGAAAGGAATAGAAGATGTTGATACTGTTGGGTGGGAGGAAGCTCATGTGAAACATCAACACTGGCATTGAGTTGTTGGGCCGACTGGCCTGTTTCTGTATTGTAAAATTCTGTGTAAAAGAATGACAGAACTGGCTATAACTGTTGCTCTTCATGAAATACTGCAATTATTTAAGAGCAAGCAGAAAACAAGAGACTGCCGTCACAGCACCACCTACATCAATGGAGAAACTTCAGTTCTCAGTAATTAAGTTCTAAAATGTTTCAGCAACACACACTATCTATCCTGCAGCTACGAGAGGAAAAAACAGGAGGTTCTAGTAAAATCATAGGTGTTGACCCTGTGGGTTGCTCGGATATTCATTCTTATTGCATTCATTTGAAATTCCTCGCCCCATTATTTTAGCAGAGCGATTAAACTGATTTTAAATGGATTAATACCTTCACTTAAATAGCAGACAGAGAACTTTGAGACAAAGTCATCAATATCCACATGCTATTATCTCAAAAACCTAATTACCAGTGCTATTTGATTTATGCACTCAACATAACAACCCTCCCCCCTACTGCTTCTGATTAAAACTTTGGTTAGTGTTATTTACAGAAAGCAGGAGCTCCTGATACCTGCTGCCCATCCAGCCCGAGCTTGAATTTAATACTGAATGACTAACAGGGATGAGAGGAGGTTTCTCCTTGTGGTTGAGATGTCTCCAAGCTGACCTGCCTGGCCATAGTAGTTCAGAACTAAGACATCCGTCTATGGTGGACTTGGTATCTGAACCTGGCAGGTACACAGTACTCCAGCACAAGGTTGATATTTGACCAGCCTTCCTGGCTCATTAATCAAACCTGCAGAGCACATCTGTCACTGAGTGCTGGGATTCAGCTCCAGATTGCGTTCCCTGTCAGTGTCAGGGTTTAGGACACCTCCTCACAGCTGGAAAAGAACTTGGAGTGGGAGGGGGAGGATCCAGTGGTCATGGTCCATTTAAGATCCAACAATAGAGGTGGGACTAAGAGTGAGGTTCTGCGGAGGGAGTTTGAGGAACTGGGTTCTAGATTAATAAGCAGAACCTCAAGGGTAATAATCTCTGGATTACTACCTGAGTGATGTGAAAATTGGCACAGGGTCAAGTAGATTAGAGATTTAAACATGTGGCTCAAAGAGTAGTGTGGGGAGAAGCGGTTTTGATCCAAGGGGCACTGGCACCAGTACTGGGGAAAGAGGGAGCTGTTTGTTGGGATGTGCTCCACTTAAAGCAGGCTGGGATCAGCATCCAGCGAATTGTATAACTAGGGCTGTGGAAAGAGCTTTAAACTAATAGGGTGGAGGGGTCTGGTGAAGGGAATTTAGAAATCCGAAGAGAAAAGTTGAGGCAACGAAGCAGTGTAGTGATTTAGATAAAGACAAGCAAAGTGGGGCAGGAAGGAATGGAGTGTTTAAGGGTAATAGTGCATCAGCGAATAAGGTCCACACAAAGAATAGTGGTACAAAAATAAAATTAGAGGCTCTTTATTTGAATGCACGAAGCATTTGTAATAAGATGAACGAACCCATGGCACAAATCGAGAGAAATAGTTTAGATCTATTCAGCCTGACAGAGATATGGTTACAAGGTGACCAAGGTTGGGAAATAAATATTCTAGGGTATACACATTTTGAAAAGACAAGCAGAATGGAAAAGGAGGAGGAATAGTCCTGATAGTAATGGATGACATAAGGACAGTAGTAAGAAATGAACATGGGTCAGAAGATCAGGAAATAGAATCAGTATGGGTGTAGATTAGGAATAACAAGGGTCAGAAAACACTGGTGGGAGTAGTTTATAGGTACTTTTTTGTATTTGTTCTTGGGATGTGCGTATCGCTGGCAAAACCAGCATTTATGGCCTGTCCGTAATTGCCCTTGAGAAGGTGACGATGAGCTTGCTTCTTGAACTGCCGCAGTCCATCTGGTGGGTACACTCACAGTGCTGTTAGGGAGGGAGTTCCAGCATTTTGATCCAGTGGCAGTGAAGGAATGGCAATATATTTCCAAGTCAGGATGGTATATGGCTTGGAGGGGAACTTGCAGATGGTGGTGTTCCCCTGCGCCTGCTGTTCTTGTCCTTCGAGGTGGTAGAGTCCATGGATTTGAAAGGTGCTGTTAAAGGATGTGCTGCAGTTCATCTTGTAGATGGTACATGCTGCTGCCATAGTGCACTGGTAGTGGAGCGAATGAATGTTTAAGGTGAATGATGGGGTGCCAATCAAGCAGCTGCTTTGTCCTGGATGATGGAGCTTCTTGAATGTTGTTGTAGTTGCACTAATCCAGGCAAGTGGAGAGTATTCCGTCACACTCCTGACTTGTGCCTTGTAGATGGTGGACAGGCTTTGGGGAGTCAGGAGGTGGGTTACTCGCTGCAGAATTCCCAGTCTCTGACCTGCTTTTGTAGCCACAGTATTTATATGGCTGGTCCAGTTTAGTTTCTGTTCAATGGTAACCCCAGGCTGTTTATGGTTGGAGATTCAGTGATGGTAATGCCGTTGAATGTCAAGGGGAAATAGTTAGATGCTTTCTTATTGGAGATGGTCATTGCCTGGCACTTGTGTGGCACAAATGTTACTTGCCACATATCAGCCCAAGCCTAAATGTTGTCCAGATCTTGCTGCATGCGAGCACAGACTGCTTCAGTATTTCAGGAGTTGTGAAAGGTATTGAACACTGTGCAGTCATCAGCAAACGGCCACACTTCTGACCTTATGTTGTCGGTAAGGTAATTGATGAAGCAGCTCAAGATGGTTGGACCTAGGACATTACCCTGAGGAATTCCTGCAGCAATGTCCTCGGGCTGAGATGATTGGCCTCCAACATCCACAACCATCTTCCTTTGTGCGAGATATGACTCCAACCAGTGTAGAGTTTTCCTCTGATTCCATTTGACTTGAATTTTGCTAGTGCTCCTTGATGCTGCACTCAAATGCTGCCTTGATGTCAAGGGTAATCACTCTCACCTTCCCTCCGGAATTCAACTCTTTTGTCCATGTTTGGACTAAGGCTGTAATGAGATCTGGAGCTGAGTGGCCCTTGTGGAACCCAAACTGAGCTTCAGTGAGCAGGTTGTTGCTTTGTAAGTGCTGCTTGATAGCACTGTCAATGACACCTTCCATTACTTTGCTGATAATTGAGAGTAGACTGATGGGGTGATAATTAGCTGGATTAGATTTGTCCTGCTTTTTGTGGACCGGACATACTTGGGCAATTTTCCACATTGTCCAGAAGATGTCTGTGTGTAGCTGTACTGGAACTGCTTGGCTCAGGGTGTGGCTAATACAGGAGCACAGATCTTCAGTACTGCAGCTGGGATTTTGTCGGCGCCCATAGCTTTGCTGTGTCCAGTGCCTTCAGTCATTTATTGATATCGTAGGGAGTGAATCAAATTGTCTGAGGACTGGCATCTATGATGGGGGCTCCTCAGGAGGACACTGAGATGGTTCATCCATTCAGCACCCCTGGATGAAGATTATTACAAATCCAGCAGTAGCTATATTATTGGACAGAGTATTAAGCAGGAAATAACTGGAGCTTGTAGCAAAGGCAATGTAATAATCAAGGGGGTCCTTAATCTTCATCTCGACTGGACAAATCAAATTGGCAAAGGTAATCTGGAAGATGAGTTTGTAGAATGACTTTGCAACAGTTTCCTAGAACAATATGTTGTAGAATCAACTCGGGATAAAGCTATTTTAGATTTAGTATAGTGTAATGAGGCAGGGTCAATTAGTAATCTCATAGTAAAAGATCCTCTGGGAAGAAAGTGATCATAATACAATTAAATTCCATACTAGGTATGAGAATGACAGACTCGAGTCGAAAACAAAAATCATAAACTTTGTTTGAGGGGAGAGCTGGCCAAGGTTGATTGGCTAAATAGACTAAAAGTTATGGTGGTAAATAAACAGTGGGAAGCATTAAAAGAAATGATTCAAAATGTTCAACAAGAGTAAAAAGCAAAAACTCAGCAAGAAAGATCCATCCATGGCTTACTAAGGAGGTTCAGAATAGTAACAGATTAAAAGAGGCTTATAATGTTATGAAGAATAGTAGTAAGTCTGAGTTTCGGGAGAGATTTAGAAACCAGCAAAGGATAACCGAAAAGGTGGTTAAAAAGGGAAACAGTAGAACTTGAGAGTAAACTAGCCAAGAATATAGAAAGAGATTGTAAGAGCTTTTCCAAATATATAAAAAGGAGAGTAGTTAAAGTAAATGTTGGTCCCTTACAGGCAGAGACAGGAGAAATTATCATGGGGAATGAGAAAATGGCAGAGATGTTGAAGAAATATTTTGAGTTTGTCTTCACAGTAGAAGACACAATACACATAGCAGAAACAGAGGGTAACCAAGGGGCTAATAGGAGTGAGGAACTGAATGGAACTAATATCAGCAGGGAGAAAGTATTAGAGAAACTTAAGGGTCTAAAAGGCAACAAATCGCTTGGGACCTTGAGGAAAATAAACATTCAGTGCTACAGGGAAATGGGACAGACTGGATTGCTCTCCAGAGAGCCAGCATGGACTCGATCAGCTAAATGCCTCCTTCTGTGCCATAATAGCTTTATGACTCTATGATTGTGACTCAATGTCCTGATGGACTACATCCTCGGGTTCTAAAAGAGGTAACTGCAGATATAGTGGATAAACTGATTATGATTTTTCAAAATTCCTTAGATTCTAGAACAGTCCCAAGCAATTGCAAATTAGCAAATGTAACACCACTATTCAAGAGAGGAGGGAGAGAGTAAACAGAGAATTAATGGCCTGTTAGCATAACAACAGTCATCGGGGAAAATGCTAGAATCGATTATTAAGGAAGTCTTTACACCACGAAAATCATAGAATGATCAGACAGAGTCAACATGGTTTTATGAAAGGGAAATGGTGTTTGACAAATTTGCTAGTTTTCTGAGGATGTAACTAGTAGGGGAGATAAAGGGGAACCTGTAGATGTAATATACTTGGATCTCCAAAAGACATTCGACAAGGTGGCAGACGAGTGAAAGATAAGAGCTCATGGAGTTAAGGATGATATATGAACGTTGATGGAGGATTGGTTAACAGAGGCGGAGAGTAGGGATAAATGGGGGCAGGCTGTAACATGTGGAGTGCCACAAGGATCGGTACAGGGGCCTCCACTAATTACAATCTATATTAATGACTTAGACAAAGAGACTGAGAGTAATGTATCCAAGTTTGCTGATGGTACAAAGCTAGGTGGGAATGTAAGCTGTGAGGGGAACACAATGAGGCTACAAAGAGATATAGACAGGTTAAGTGAATTGGCAACAAGATGGCAGCTGGAGTATAATGTGGGAAAGTATGAAGTTATTCACTTTGGTAGTAAGAATAGAAAAGCAGAATATTTTTTAAAAAGTGTGAAACTATTACATATTGACGTTCAGAGAGATTTGTGTGTTTCGTACAAGGAACAGAGAAAGTTAGCATGTGGGAACAGCAAGCAATTAGGAAGGCAAATGGCATGTGGGCCATTATTGCAAGGGGATTGGAGGACAAGAATAAGGAAGTCTTGCCAAAATTGTATAGAGCTTTGGTGAGACAACACCTGGAATACTGTGCGCAGTTTTGGTCTCTATATCGAAGAAAGGATGTACTTTCATTGGAGGTGATATAGTGAACGTTCACTAGATTGGCTCCTGGGATGAGAGTGTTATCCTACGATGAGAGGTTAGGTAAATTGGGCCTATACTCGCTGAAGTTTAGAAAAATGAGGAGTGACCTCACTGGAACTTATAAGATTTGAAGGGGTTTGACAGGGTAGACACTGAGAGGTTTTCCCCTAGCTGGAGAATCTAGAATGGGGGGTGGGGGGAGGGGCACACTCTCAGGAGAAGGGGTCAATCATTTTGGACTGAGATGAGGAGAAGTTTCTTCACTCAGAAGGTTGTGAATCTTTGGAATTGTCTATCCCAGAGGATTATGGATGCTCCATCGTTGAATATATTGAAGACTTGACAGACAGATTTTTGGTTTCTCTGGGAATCAAAGGATATGGGGAGCAGGCAGGAAAGTGGAGTTGAGGCAGAAGATCAGCCATAATCGTGTTAAAACGCAGAGCAGCCTTAAGGGGTTGTATGCTCTACTCCTCCACCTATTTCTTATGTTCTTATGTCAACCATAGGGTGATCCTAGCTGAATGAGCAGTAGGAAGCTTACCAGTGCAGGTAGCTATATAGTTTTAGCTGTTTAATTGTCCACAGTAACCTCATGCACACTTGGAAGGCCCTACATTTTGGGTCTGCCAACCTGTGCCTAAATGTTCTACACTTAATGGCTGGAGTTTCACGATGAGGCAGCGGTCCCGTCCACCAGCTGGAAATCCAGTGTTTAGCCCACCTCCATCAGTTCTGGAAGCCAGGCTGCTGTTTTCCGTGGCTCTGACAATTTCCGCCCCTTTGGGGCAGGATGTCCTGTCTCCAAGAGTAGCTGGCTAAACAGAGGGTCAGCAGCTCTGCAGTCTCAGCAGCACCACCAGGAGTGGTGGCCACTGCTGGGACTGCACCCAGCGAGAAGAGCCACGATGGAGAGAAGAGCCATGATGGAATGAAGAGCCACGATGAAGGGAAGAGCCACGATGAAGAGAAGAGCCACGATGAAGAGAAGAGCCACGATGAAGAGAAGAGCCACGATGGAATGAAGAGCCACGATGAAGAGAAGAGCCACGATGAAGAGAAGAGCCATGATGGAGAGAAGAGCCACGATGAAGAGAAGAGCCACGATGGAATGAAGAGCCATGATGAAGGGAAGAGCCATGATGAAGAGAAGAGCCACGATGGAGAGAAGAGCCACGATGGAGAGAAGAGCCACGATGAAGAGAAGAGCCACGATGAAGAGAAGAGCCACGATGGAATGAAGAGCCATGATGAAGGGAAGAGCCACGATGAAGGGAAGAGCCATGATGGAATGAAGAGCCATGATGAAGGGAAGAGCCATGATGAAGAGAAGAGCCACGATGGAGAGAAGAGCCACGATGGAGAGAAGAGCCATGATGGAGAGAAGAGCCACGATGAAGGGAAGAGCCATGATGGAGAGAAGAGCCACGATGGAGAGAAGAGCCACGATGAAGGGAAGAGCCACGATGAAGGGAAGAGCCACGATGGAATGAAGAGCTACGATGGAATGAAGAGCCACGATGAAGGGAAGAGTCACGATGGAATGAAGAGCTACGATGGAATGAAGAGCCACGATGAAGGGAAGAACCACGATGGAATGAAGAGCCACGATGAAGGGAAGAGTCACGATGAAGGGAAGAGCCACGATGGAATGAAGAGCTACGATGGAATGAAGAGCCACGATGAAGGGAAGAACCACGATGGAATGAAGAGCCACGATGGAGAGAAGAGCCACGATGAAGGGAAGAGCCACGATGGAATGAAGAGCTACGATGGAATGAAGAGTCACGATGAAGGGAAGAGCAACGATGAAGGGAAGAACCACGATGGAATGAAGAGCCACGATGAAGGGAAGAGCAACGATGAAGGGAAGAGCCACGATGGAATTAAGACCCACGATGGAATGAAGAGCCATGATGAAGGGAAGAACCACGATGGAATGAAGAGCTACGATGGAATGAAGAGCCACGATGAAGGGAAGAGCCACGATGGAATGAAGAGCTACGATGGAATGAAGAGCCACGATGAAGGGAAGAACCACGATGGAATGAAGAGCCACGATGGAGAGAAGAGCCACGATGGAATGAAGAGCTACGATGGAATGAAGAGCCACGATGAAGGGAAGAACCACGATGGAATGAAGAGCCACGATGGAATGAAGAGCCACGATGAAGGGAAGAGCCATGATGAAGGGAAGAACCACGATGAAGGGAAGAGCCACGATGGATGAAGACCCACGATGGAATGAAGAGCCACGATGAAGGGAAGAGCCACGATGAAGGGAAGAGCCACGATGGAATGAAGAGCCACGATGGAGAGAAGAGCCACGATGGAGAGAAGAGCCATGATGGAGAGAAGAGCCACGATGAAGGGAAGAGCCACGATGGAATGAAGAGCTACGATGGAATGAAGAGTCACGATGAAGGGAAGAACCACGATGAAGGGAAGAGCCACGATGGAATGAAGACCCACGATGGAATGAAGAGCCACGATGAAGGGAAGAGCCACGATGAAGGGAAGAGCCACGATGGAATGAAGAGCCACGATGAAGGGAAGAACCACGATGAAGGGAAGAGCCACGATGGAATGAAGAGCCACGATGAAGGGAAGAGCCACGATGGAATGAAGAGCTACGATGGAATGAAGAGCCACGATGAAGGGAAGAGCCACGATGGAATGAAGAGCCACGATGGAGAGAAGAGCCACGATGGAGAGATGAGCCACGATGGAATGAAGAGCTACGATGGAATGAAGAGCCACGATGAAGGGAAGAGCCACGATGAAGGGAAGAGCCACGATGGAGAGAAGAGCCACGATGGAATGAAGACCCACGATGGAATGAAGAGCCACTGAAGGGAAGAGCCACTGAAGGGAAGAGCCACGATGAAGGGAAGAGCCACGATGGAATGGAGCCACGATGAAGGGAAGAGCCACGATGGAGAGAAGAGCCACGATGGAATGAAGAGCCACGATGGAATGAAAAGCCACGATGGAATGAAGAGCCACGATGGAATGAAGAGCCACGATGGAGAGAAGAGCCACTGAAGGGAAGAGCCACGATGGAGAGAAGAGCCACGATGGAATGAAGAGCCACGATGAAGGGAAGAGCCACGATGAAGGGAAGAGCCACGATGGAGAGAAGAGCCACGATGGAATGAAGAGCCACTGAAGGGAAGAGCCACTGAAGGGAAGAGCCACGATGGAATGGAGCCACGATGAAGGGAAGAGCCACGATGGAGAGAAGAGCCACGATGAAGGAAAGAGCCACGATGAAGGGAAGAGCCACGATGGAGAGAAGAGCCACGATGGAGAGAAGAGCCACGATGGAATGAAGACCCACGATGGAGAGAAGAGCCACGATGGAATGAAGAGCCATGATGGATGCCAGCCTCAAAACAGGTAAGTGGGTTTGGGGCTCATCAGGGCCAATGACCAGGCCCCAGCGAGGGTGGGGAAGGGGATCGATTGAGAGCCGGGGGGGCGGTGCGGCTGTTCCAGTTGAGACAGCTCGTGCTGCTGGGGGGCTCTCTGTGGGTTACAGGGTGCCTGATCAGCAGGATTTCCCCCAGCCCGCAAGGAGGCCGCCAGTTATTACTGGGTGGCCTCCTCAGGTAACCAAGTGCCCATCTACCACTGGTAAAATATCAGCGGTGATGGGAAGAGTCTATAAGCGGCCATGAATTGGGGTGGGTAGGCGACCTGCCATCTTCTCCACCGTTGCTGAGATACCAGCGGGAAGGGTAGGTGACGGACATGGACCCCCCGCCATCCTACACAATTTCACCCCCGCAACCACCTCCCAGCCTGCTCACTGGGGGTGGGGGTGTGGGGGCGCTAAATTCAGGCCAATGAAGCAGGATTTCCCGACGGTCAAGAAGTGTGCATTGTGTATTGGGGAAACAGGAGCTTCAGAGGTGTGGATTTGTCAGTTGTTTGGGTCAGATTATTATACATGATGAGTTTCTGTGCTTGTCAATACCAACTAAACAGAAAAAAACACTGAGAAGCCATCTCTTTCTATCTTTACCATAAAAGTGCTCCAAGCTCGACACATCTCTCCGGTCTTCCATTTCGCTATTATTTCTGCTCTCCCCTGGATCTAGTGCTTCTCCTGAGGTTGCAGCAACTCCTCCAACCAAAGAGACTCACCAGTAACTTTAGTTTAGTTTAGAGATACAGCACTGAAACAGGCCCTTCGGCCCACCGAGTCTGTGCCGACCATCAACCACCCATTTATACTAATCCTACACTTATCCCATATTCCTACCACATCCCCACCTGTCCCTATATTTCCCTACCACCTACCTATACTAGGGGCAATTTATAATGGCCAATTTACCTACCAACCTGCAAGTCTTTTGGCTTGTGGGAGGAAACTGGAGCACCCGGAGGAAACCCACGCAGACACAGGGAGAACTTGCAAACTCCACACAGGCAGTACCCAGAATTGAACCCGGGTCGCTGGAGTTGTGAGGCTGCGGTGCTAACCACTGCGCCACTGTGCCGCCAACTGGGGCACTCTATTTACTAGAAAGTGCGGCCTCATCTCTCCTTGTCATTAGCACAGTCAAACCACTAGGGATGCCTTCGTCTACCAGAAATATCGACCACTTACTTACCTATAAACAAAATCAAACACATGATTTTGATGTGATCAAATTCAGTTGAAAGTCAAAACTGTTAAGATGCTGAGCACCACAGAACATTTGCAGGTCAGGTACATTATTCTTTTTGAATTGTTTTCAACAGTTAGTATATAAATTCTTTTGAACTATTAAAATGGTAGTGGGTACTATAATTTATTTAACCACTGGCATGGGGACATATAGCTCACCTTTCTAGTTGTGCTTTACTGATGGTCTGATCAATATCATAGGTTCCTGTCACTGAACATCATCATATAGACACAACTCTCAACATATCTCAACAGTTTGTAGATGAGTGATCTATCCAATAACAGAAAATATGTGATAATCATCATGAACAGAGATAGTAATATATCAATACATACTGTGTGAAGAGGTATTTTGCCGTTGTAATTCAAACAGACTTGCTATGTTTTTGCCTAACTTGCTTGAATGCATAAAGTGGAGTTGACTGTACTAACAGGATTGCACAAATATTACACTGTATGTGTAATAGTCAACGGAACCAAAAATTGACAGAGCTGTAGCATTTTCACAATCTAGTAAGCAGAAGTCCTTTTGCTTTGTTAATATGTGTGGCCAACATGAAATCAGATGAAAGGAAGACTTGCATTTATATAGCATCTTCCACAATCTCAGGACATCCCAGAGCGTGTTACAACCAATTAAGTACTTTTGAAGTATAGTTGTTGTTGTAATGTGTAGAAACACTGCCTTCAATGGAAATAAAACTGGGAGAGATGTAAAAAGGTTGCCGATTCGCCGTCACCTGTTTTACGCTGTTGCACAAAGTCAAGATCCAACCCTAAGGGTGATCATAGAAAGAAACCCAAAAGTGTCTCCTGCAATAGCTTCTCTTCCTGTTCCCATGCTGTTACCATCTATCCCCAAGGATCTATCCTTGGCCACCTCCTATTTCTCATCTGCATGCTGCCCTTCATCATCTGAAAACATATCATGTACAGTGATGACACCCAGCTCTACCACACCATCATCTCCCTCAGCCCCTTGACTGCCTATGATATGTCAGACTGTCCAACATCCAATCCAGGATAAGCCATGGTTTTGTCCAATAATGTATTATCTTCCTGGAACTTGTTGCTGGGGGAGGTGGTGGAAGCAGGTACCATAGAGACATTTAAGAGGCATCTTCACAAATACATGAATAGGATGGGAATAGAGGGATATGGTCCCCGGAAGTGCAGAAGGTTTTAGTTTAGGCAGGCATCAAGATCGGCGCAGGCTTGGAGGGCCGAATGGCCTGTTCCTGTGCTGTACTGTTCTTTGTTCTTTGTTCTTTGTTCATTCCTAATCGCAAACACCTCAATTTTAAAATTCTCGTCCTTGTTTTCCACAGCCACTGATTCCATCCCCTTCCCTGTCTCTGACTCAGACTGGACCAGAATGTTTGCATTTAGGAACATAAGGATAGGTGGTAGCCATTTAGCCCCACCATTCAATGAGATCATGATTGATCTGCGACCTAACTCCATATGCCTGCCTTTGCCCCATATTCCTTAATATCTTTGGCTAACAAAAATCTGTCAATCTCATTTTTAAAATTACAATTGATCTAGCATCAATTACCATTTGCAGAACAGATTTCCAAATCTCTACCACCATTTACATGTAAATATGCATCGGGAGGGATGTAAAATGGGCTGCCGATTCGCTACCAACCATTTTAAACAATCAAAGTCAAGATCTACTGCTCAGTTACCACAATTCCGGCCCAAATGTAGAACATTTGACAGATAGAAAGTGGGATGGACACTAAAAGTGCATGATTTTGACAGCACTGCATGCAGGAAAATCAACAGGAAGCAAGCTAAGGACAAATTTGTGTAATGTGTCACAGAAAAATCAATGGAAGAAGTGGTTCAAAATGTGTGCCATATAAAGACCACAAACTACATACAGAGTAATGGTGCATTCTGTGCTTTTATGAAAACAATCTCACACTTAAGTATGGTCAAATTACAAATGAGTTTCACAGATCATTCACACACCAAAAACAAACAGAACTAACTACAACTCTTAGTAAAAAAAAACTCCACAATCAACTTCACCGGATCCATTCAACCACCAAACAAAAATGTTCACATCCCTTTGTGAAGAGACTGTATTCCAAATGTTGATGAACTGCTTTAAAATGAGTTGATTGAATATCTGGCTGAGTGCAAATGAAGGTTATATTCTCACACTCAGGAACGTGTCATATTTTACTTATGCTACATTAAGCCTATTTTCCATTTGCACGCTATCAGTGAGAACCCTCACTTTGTAACTGCATTGTCCTTAATTTACTGGCTAGATAATTATGGATTGGGGCATCACGATTCACTGCATTCAGAATATTTTCCCTATACTGCTTTAGAATCATACAGCACAGAGGAGGCCATTTGTTCCATCATGCCTATGCTGACTCTTAACAGCAATCCAATAAGTCCCACTCCTCTGCTCTTTCCTCACAGCCACACTTAATAACATTTGGTAGTTTAATGGTGTTTCTTCAAAGGATTGATATGGAAAATAGCAAATTTAATTGGGTGATTGCACATCCAATGGTGATGTTAGGTTGGATAGTTAGGCAATGTCGTAAAAGACAGGGATATTGTTGGTGTGGTGTTGTCATTCATGGAGTAAGGAATTCTTCATGTTGTGGTACATTGAGTAGGCCTAACCTTTTTCAGCTGAAATGTATTTGCTTTTCTCAGACTCAGGGTTTTGTTTGCTGATGGCTAGATGACAGCAGCCAGAGAGGTAGATTGTTCACTGACTTTTCTTGGAACCATTATTATTTTTGTTATTTACTTCACAGTTGGGATATCTGTTTTATTTTCTTGCTTGTGTTGTGGAGTTGCAAGTTGACAGGAGGCTGTGTATGAACATCATTTGGAGCAGCAGAATTTTCTGAGTATCAGTTGATCCAATTTTGGAGTTCAAAATGGTGCCGTCTTTCAACCTCATTCCCATTTATCTTATTCATGCTTTTATCTACCATAGACCTGACATATGGTATGTTACAACACTGACAAGAGCAATCATTTCTTTCAACAGTACAATATTGCTGCAGTTGGTTTGCCTGACAAACTTTAACATCGATATATTGACTTCCATATAAGAAATAACAATTGCATTATGCCTCAGGCTTGTCAGGCTGGGTTTGGATCAGAACAAAGTGAACCAGAAACAGTTCCAACATCTCTAAATTCCACTTTGACTAAAATAGCATTAACAGGAGAATCTTAAACAGCCCCATACACCCTGAAACACAATGGGGATAAACTTGGTCTCTGTCAGCGTTGCCGAACAGGCTGGTAATGACAGCGAGACTCCGAAATGAGTCTAAATTATCATTCTGTGAACTTGAGTGGAAAGAAGATCAGGCACAGTGAAAAATCGATTTCAGATTCCTTACCAGCCAGTTTAGCGTTGCTGGCATTGATTAATTTCACCCACAATATAAGAGCTAGGGGGTCAGATTTTCTTTCAGTTTTGAAAGAAGAGTTAAATATCCATCTTTGGCAGTTTGATATAACCCATAATCAAAATGGCAGATTTGTACAATAGGCAATTACACAAATTACAATTTAATTAAAATGCTCCTGCGAAGCGCCTTGGGATGTTTTGCCCCATTAAGGCTACTATTCATAATGCATATTATTGTTGTGAACAGACAAAAGCTGCCCAATTATGCTGAACCTGTCATAACAAAATGTGACTTTCCCTTTTCAAGCAGCTATGTAGTAATGTACCACCTAACGAGTGTATTTCAGTGGAAACACAAACCAGATGATTGAGAGGGCAGGTTGTGTATAGATAAACACAGTCACAAGTTTAAAAAGTGAGATTTGTTTTTAAAAGGGAAAACAAATTCATTACAGTCGTTCAATGAATACATCAGTATGACACATTGTAACAGAGGCACCTAAAAGGAATAGTCATACAAGCACTATAATCCAACGACATATATTTACAAATGGTAATAGTTTTAAAACACAAAAGGTTCTAGATGCATTTATCCTCAGTCTAGTGTGTGTTTATCTGGTCATGCAGACTATAGTCTGGTGTATGTGGTTATCTGGCCATGTGGTCCACAGTCTGGTGTATGTGGTTATCTAGCCATGTAATCTACAGTCTAGTGTCTCTGGTTATCTGGTCAAGTAGACGATAGTCTAGCTTATGTGGTTATCTGGCCAAATAGAATATTATCTGGTGACACAATCATGGCTGATCTTCTAGCTCAATTCCACCTTCCCGCACTATTCCCAAATCCCTTAGTGCCCAAAAATCTATTAATCTCTGTTGTGAATCTGTTCAGTGACTGAGCATCCACAGTCCTCTGGATAGACAATTCCAAAGATTCACAACCTTTTGAATGAAGAATTGTATTTTCATCTCAGTCCTATTTGTCTGATCCCTTCCTCTGAAACCGTGACCCCTAGTTCTAGACTCCCCAGCCAGGGGAAACATGCTTCCAGCATCTACCCTATCAAGTCCCTTTCAGAATTTTATATGTTTTAATGAGATCACCTCTCATTCTTCTAAACTCAGGGGAATAAAGGCCTAGTCTATTCAATCTGTCCTCGCAGGACAATCTGCTCAACCCAGGAATCAGACTTGTGAACCTTCAATGTGCTCCCTCCAGAGCAAGTATGTCCTTCTTTAGGTAAGGAGATTAAAACTGCACACAGTACTCCAGGTATGGTCTCAGCAATGCCCTGTATAATTGCAGTAAGACTCCTTCTCTCTCATACTCTAAATTCCTTTGTAATAAAAACTAACATACCATTTGCTTTTCTAATTGCTTGCTGTACCTGCATGTTAGCTTTCTATGATTCATGTACAAGGACACCCAAGTCCCTCTGAATACCAACATTTCCAGGTCTCTCACCTTTTAAAAAATATTCTGCTTTTTTATTTTTCCTTCCAAAGTGGATAACTTCACACTTCCCACATTACCATCTGCCATGTCCTTGCCCACTCACTCAACCTGTATATCTCCCTCTGCAGCCTCTTCGCGTCCTCCTCACAGCTTATTTTCCCACCTAACTTTGTGTCATCAGAAAACTTGGAAACATTACACTCAGTCACCTCATTAAAGTGATCAATATAGATTGTAAGTAGCTGAAGCCCAGGTACCCCGTTAGTTACAGCCTACCAACACAAAAATGACCCTTTTATTCCTGCTCTCTGTTTCCTGTCTGTTAACCAATCCTCAATCCATGCTAATATATTACATGAGCCCTAGTTTTGTACAATGCTGTCTTGTGTGGAACCTTACTGAATGCGTTTTGAAAATCCAAACACATCTGCTACTACTCTGCTAGTTACAACCTTAAAAAATTCTGACAAATTTTTCAAACATGATTTTCCTTCCATAAATCCATGTTGAATCTGCCAAATCATATTATGATTCTCTAAGTTCCATGTTACCACATCCCTAATAATAGACTCTAGAATTTTCCCTATTATTCATATCAGACTAACTGGTCTGTGGTTCCCTGTTTTCTCTCTCCCTCCTTTCTTGAACAGTGGGGTTTATTTGCTACCTTCCAATCCATGGAAATTGTTCTAGAATCTAGGGAATTCTGGAAGATCAAAACAAATGCATCCACTATTTTTGTAGTTATTTCTTTTAAAACTCTAGGATGCAGACCATCAGGTTCAGGGGATTTGCTTGTGCAGCATTATTTTTTCAATAATAATAGAACATAGAACAGTACAGCACAGTACAGGCCCTTCGGCCCACGATGTTGTGCCGAACCTTTAACCTACTCTAAGATCAAACTAACTACCTACCCTTCATTCTACTATCATCCATGTACCTATCCAAGAGTCGCTTAAATGTCCCTAATGTATCTGCTTCTACTACCACCGCTGACAGCGCATTCCACGCACCCACCACTCTCTGTGTAAAAAACCTACCTCTGACATCTCCCCGAAACCTTCCTCCAATCACCTTAAAATTATGCCCCCTGGTGATAGCCCTTTCCGCCCTGGGAAAAAGTCTCTGGCTATCCACTCTATCTATGCCTCTCATCATCTTGTACCCCTCTATCAAGTCACCTCTCATCCTTCTTCGCTCCAATGAGAAAAGCCCTAGCTCCCTCAATCTTTCTTCGTAAGACATGCCCTCCAGTCCAGGCAGCATCCTGGTAAATCTTCTCTGCACCCTCCACATCCTTCCTATAATGAGGCGACCAGAACTGAACACAATATTCCCAAGTGTGGTCGAACCAGGGCCTTATAGAGCTGCAGCATAACCTCGCGGCTCTTAAACTCAATCCCCCTGTTAATGAAAGCCAATGGTAGATGCGGGCACGATGGAGTCTTTTAAGATGTATCTAGACAGATACATGAATGGGCAGGAAGAAAAGAGATACAGAAGCTTAGAAAATAGGCGACATGTTTAGAGAGAGGATCTGGATCGGCGCAGGCTTGGAGGGCCGAAGGGCCTGTTCCTGTGCTGTAATTATCTTTGTTCTTTGTTCTTTGTTCTTACACCATACGCCTTCTTAACAATCCTATCAACTTGGGTGGCAACTTTGAGCGATCTGTGGTCATGGACCCCAAGATCCCTCTGTTCCTCCACACTACCAAGAATCCTGTCTTTAAGCCTGTATTCTGCATTCAAATTCAACCTTCCAAAATGAATCACTTCACACTTTTTCAGGTTGAACTCCATCTGCCACTTCTCAGCCCAGCTCTGCATCCTGTCAATGTCCTGTTGCAACCTACAACAGCCTTCCACATTTTCCACAACTCCAGCAATCTTCGTGTCATCGGCAAACTTGCTAACCCAGCCTTCCACTTCTTCATCCAAGTCATTTATAAAAATCACAAAGAGCAGAGGTCCCAGAAGAGATCCCTGCAGAACACCACTGGTCACCGAGCTCCATGCTGAATACTTTCCATCTACTACCACCCTCTGTCTTCTATGGGCCAGCCAATTTTGTATCCAGACAGCCAACTTTCCCTGTATCCTATACCTCCTTACTTTCTGAATGAGCCTACCATGGGGAACCTTATCAAACGCCTTACTAAAATCCATATACACCACATCCACTGCTCTTCCTTCATCAATGTGTTTTGTCACATCTTCAAAGAATTCAATAAGGCTTGTGAGGCATGACCTGCCCCTCACAAAGCCATGCTGACTGTCTCTAATCAAACCATGCTTTTCCAAATAATCATAAATCCTGTCTCTCAGAATCCTCTCCAATAATTTGCCCACTACCGAGGTAAGACTGACTGGTCTATAATTTCCAGGGTTATCTCTATTCCCTTTCTTGAACAAGGGAATAACATTTGCTACCCTCCAATCATCCGGTACTACTCCAGTGGACAGTGAGGACGCAAAGATCATCGCCAAAGGCGCGGCAATCTCTTCCCTCGCTTCCCGTAATATCCTTAGGTATATCCCCTCTGGCCCCGGGGACTTATCTGTCCTCATATCATTCAAAATTTCCAGCACATCCTCCCTCTTAACCTCAACCTGTTCGAGCATATCAGCCTGTTCCACGCTGTCCTCACAAACGACCAGGTCCCTCTCACTAGTGAATACTGAAGCAAAGTATTCATTTAGGACCTCCCCTACCTCCTCTGACTCCAGGCACAAGTTCCCTCCACTATCCCTGATCGGCCCTACCCTCACTCTGGCCATCCTCTTGTTCCTCACATAAGTGTAGAACGCCTTGGGATTTTCCTTAATCCTACCCGCCAAGACTTTTTCATGTCCCCTTCTAGCTCTCCTGAATCCATTCTTCAGTTCCTTCCTGGCTACCTTTTAACCCTCTAGAACCCTGTCTGATCCTTGCTTCCTCAACCTTAAGTAAGCTTCCTTCTTCCTCTTGACTAGCTGTTCCACATCTCTTGTCATCCAAGGTTCCTTCACCCTATTATCCCTTCCTTGCCTCATCGGGACAAACCTATCCAGCCGTCGCAGCAAGTGCTCCCTAAACAACCTCCACATTTCTGTTCCCAATTAATGCTCCCCAGTTCCTAATAATATCCCTAAGTTCCTGATTTCCACTCGACCTGTAGTTCCCCACTATTGCTCAAATGTTGATTGTGTCTTCTACCATGAAGGTAAAGTATTTGTTTAATGTCTCCACAATTTCCTTACTCCCCATTTAATTTCTCCTGCTTCAGCCAGTAAAGGACCCAGTTTTACTTTTGCTAATGTGTTTTATGACACATGAAGATGAGGAACATAAAAAGATTGATTTCAATTTTGGGCGGTAGTGGAGATGGGGGCGAAAGCGGATCACTGAAAGGAAAATCGTGTGGAGCGTATAACGGGTTGGGGGAAGCATCCATTACTGCCCGTTAATTAAAGTTACCACTAAAAACTCCTAAAAGCTGCATTTTTGCAGCTTGTATGTTATATATCACTTCTTTGAGGTTAAACACGAATCAAACTATCAGGAAAGATTGAACAAGCTGGAGCTCTATTCTGTAGTAAAGAGAAGGCTGAGGAGTGACCTGATTGATGTATTTAAAATTATGATGGTGTTTGATACGGTAGGCGTAGAGATGTTTCTACTTGTGGAAGAGACCAGAATCAGGGACCATAAATATAAGATAGTCACTACTAAATCCAATCGGGAATTCAGAAGAAATCACAAGCATAGTTAGTAGTTGAGATGAATTTAAATGAAAGTTGATAAACACATGAGGGGGAAAAGAGTAGAAGAATATGCTGATAGGATGAGTTGAAGAAAGACACGAGGATCTCATGTGGAGCATAAAAACCGGCATGGACCAGTTGGACTGAATAGCCTGTTTCTGTGCTGTGAAACTCTATGTAATTCTATGTGGTTATCTGGCCATGTAGATTCTGGTCTAGACAACAGACTGGTGTGTGTTGTTATCTGGCCATGTAGACTCCAGTCTGGTGTTTGTGGTTATCTGGCCATGGAGTCAGCAGTCCGGTGTGTCTGGTTATCTGGCCATGTGTATTACGGTCTGGTTTATGTGGTTCTCTGGCCATGTAGACTACAGTCTGGAGCATGTAACTATCTGGTCATATAGATTAAAGGTTGGGTTATGTGTTTATCTGACCATGCAGATTACAGTCTGGAGTATGTAGTTATCTTGCCATGTAGGCTATAGTCTGGTGTGTGTGTGATTATCTGGCCCTGTATACTTTACTCTGGTGTGTGATTATCGAGCCATGTAGAATACAGTCTGGTGCAGGTAGTCATCCGGCCATGTGGATTACAGTCTTGTTTATGTTGTTATCTGGCCATGCAGACTACAGTCAGGTGTTTGTATTTATTGACTACAGTCTGGTGTGTGTGGTTATCTTGTCATGTAGATAATAGTCTGGTGTGCGAGGTTATCTGTCCATGTAGACTGCAGACTGGTGTGTGTGGTTATCTGGTCATGTAGAATAGAGTCGGGTGTACATGGTTGTCTGGCGATGTTGGCTAAAGTCTGGTGTGTGTGTCGTTAGATGGCCATGCTAACAGTAGGTTTGCTAATGTGGTTATCTGGCCATGTAGATTATAGTCTAGTGTGTGTGGTTATCTGGCCAAGTGGACTACAGTCTGGTGTGTGTGACTATCCTGGCCATTTAGATTATAGCCTGATGTATGTGGTTATCTGGCCATGTAGACTATTGTCTGGTGTGTATGGTTGTTTGGCCATGTAGACTATAGACTGATGTGTTGGTTAACAGGCTATGTAGACTTCAGTCCGGTGACTGTGGTTATCTGGCTATGTAGATGACTGTCTGGTATATGTGGTTATCTGGCCATGTAGATGACCGTCTGATGTGTGTGGTTATCTGGACATCTAGACTATAGTCTGGTGTGTGCCATTATCTGGCCATTATTATGACCAAGGCAGGAATAATGCACTGTTAATTCAGTCCCACTACTCCACAGGTCATAGCATATCAAGAATGTTTTCCACCTACCAAAGAATAGCTAAATTAGACACTCTATTTGTCCCCTAGAATAAAGCACTCCAAACCAGGTTTCTTTAAACAACAACAACATTAACTATTTATTAGAAAAGAAATAATAGGTCTTAATTACTAACAAGATAAATCTAAATATAGATGAGAAACTCCTTAATTCCTTAACCCTCATACATACACACATACATTTTAAAAAATGGTTAACCGGGGGAAAAGGATTTTGGTTTACAGCTGTTTCTTAGGAATAGAAGAAATAATAAAAAATAATTGAGTTTATCATGTTCTGGTAGGATGTTTTCGGTACGGTGAGGTGTCCCAAAGATGAATAGTCGGATGCCACTCGCAGTCTCTCCAGGCGAGGTTGATGAACAGTGTGTGGTGGGTAGGCATTCATGGCAAATTAACTGCAGCAGGCATCACATAGGTCTTCCATCGCGGTGTAGCAACAGGTCTGCTTAGGTCAGCAGCAGTCTAGCAGTAAAAGAATTCTTCAGATTTCAGGATTTCTTAGGACACAGGAGGCAGCAGGAATCTCACTGAATGCAGGAATTCTTAAGAGACCTGATCCACCTTTCAAATGCAGGATTCCTTTTCAAGAGATGCAAGTCTCCTTTACAGAGAGAGGTAACACATTTCTGGGTTTTTCTCTCTTGCTCCAGGCAGGTCAAAGCAAAGATTTCAAATGCCTGCCCTTTTGTCCAATTCCCAGGCCTTTTAAAGGGTCCAAGGTGAAACAAGAACTTCCTGAACATGGTCACATATCCAGACACAGTGTCCCCCCCATCATGCAAAAGCTGCGCTGAAGAATGTTCAGACCCCTGTGGTTTCCTTGAAGTTGTTGGCTTTCCTGTCCTTGTACAAGTTCAACTTCCTTTTAAAGCACACATAAAGTTCAACTTTTATTATCAACTTCATTTCAAAACATTGCAGGAACTGCAACTATTTGCAGGTGTCTTTCACTGAGCAAAAATCCTTTTCTCAGTTTTTAAAAACACATAGAATTCTAAGTCTGAGTTCAAAAAAACCTTTGTAACACCATGTAGACTACAATCTGGAGTTTGGTTAATCGGACATATACAGTATAGTCTGGTTTGTGTGGTTATCTGGCCATATAGACTATAGTCTGGTATGTGTAGCTGTCCTGGCCATGTAATTTGCAGTCTTGTGTGGGTGACTATCCCTGTCAATTAAACTAGAGTCGATACTCAGGCTGTAATTCCTACAATCCAAGTTGCTGATGCCATTTTTTTGTACAGAGGATTGCATTACTCAAAGGTACTGACGGACTATTTGGTCAGATTAACATGAAAAGCAAGTGTCGCAATTTATATTGTTAAGGAGCTTCCACTGTAAGCTTCTATACCAAAGACCTGTAATGGAGTGTCTAAAGCATTCCAATTTCACCAGCAATGTCTAGACTGATTAGCCCATAATATATATGTAATATATATTATTTATATATATGCATTCATTCAATGTCACCTGCAATGACATTTGTAAATATGCCGGGGATTTTAACCAAAATTCATGCTTTTTAAAATCTGAACAAACCCATTGTTCAATAAACAAACACTACAATCATTTTTAGCTTCTCAGTCACATAGAATCATTGAAATTTGCTGGATAGAAGGAGGCCAGTCTGCTCGTTGTGTCTCTTCAACTGTATTTACATACTCTAATCCCATTTCCCTATTCCTTCCCATGTTCCGTTATAGTCTTACTTTTCAGTTCCTTATCCAATTTCTTTGAAATATATATTACAGTCTCTGCAGCCTATTTTGGTAAAACATTTCACATTCTGATAACCCTGTATGGAAAAAAAATGTTCTTTTCACTTCTTCCCTCTGTCCTTTTGAGAATCCTGAGTTGGAAATGTAGCCAACAATTTACACACATTGTGATCCCACAAACAGAAAAATGATAATGACCAGATGATCTGTTTTTAGCGGGCATTGCAGTATGGAAGAAAAGCATGACTCAATTTGTGAACCCACTCAACAATCCAGTAGGAAAGTGGCACTATTCCATCAGAAATGGAGCCTAAGCTCCATGCTTGACAGCTAGAACAGGTAACTTTGCCGGTTGTGTGGTGGGTGCTGACTCTGTATGTCTAAAAGAGGGAGCTGGACCAATTCCTCACAGGGGCACAGATCACCTCATAGAGAAGATAAGCAGATCTAACCAATGCTTGATCCATGTGATCTCATGAATTGGTTTTGATTGCCTGCAGTGTTTTTCAGGGTTTTTTCCCCTTTTCGGCTCTGGATTTTTTCACTGTTTTTTGCCTCTCTCATGGGATGAAATGGATACGGGGATGTTTTGCAGGAAGTGTCTGTCAGGATACTCCAGCCATTGAGTGTGGGACAGGTTTGATGGACCATCTGGTCTTTTTCTGCCTATCATTTCCATATGTTGAGTCTACAAAGGTGACAAACACTACAGAACAACAAACAATTTATAACAATTTATACAGCACCTATAACAAAGCAAAAACATCTCAAGACACTTCACAGGAGCATTATCAGCAAACATTTGATGCTGAACCACATAAGGAAGAATTGGAACAGATAACCAACAGCTTGGTCAAAGAGGTAAGCTTTAAGAAGTATCTTAATGGAGGAAAGTTGGAGAGGAGGAGAGATTTAGGAAGGGAATTTCAGACCTTAAGGCCTAGGCAACTGAAGGCATGGCCTCCAGTTATGGAACAATGAAAATCAGGCATTTCAGAAGCAAGTGAAAGACAAATGTCAAACGCTTGTAAGTTTTCATTGAGCTTACTTGCACAGCCAGAGCTTGAAACCTAGCTATGGAACAGAGAGCTGTTTTAAAATCAGTAGGCAGAATTTTCAGATCCTGTTCCAATGTTCTTCACTGAATCCATCAATATCAACCTCTCAGGAAGCACTAGCTGAAAGGGTTTCAGGCAGTGGTTGCTGCCTCTCTGCCGGAACATTCTCATCAACTTTAGTCTCTTCTGCAGACAGCAGCAGATGGCTTGACTATTCCTCGCAGCACATATTATAATTTGATTAGGGACTTAAGTATTAAATTGCTCTCCTTGTGTGGATAAAAGTGCCATTGCCAAGCATGCTGGTAATCAATATTTGAGCCAGAGAAGCTCCTAATGCAAGAGGGGGAATGAGCAGTCACTTAATTTCAAAGTAAAAGAATATTAGCTCACTATGTGCATCTTGGTTAGCAAAGGTTCCTTGAAAAGTGGAAGAGAGAAAAGGAGAGTTCTGATAGGCTATATTACCCTGCCAGTCCCTCTTCCTCTTCTTCCTTCAGGAAGGGTGGAGGATGCATGAGGTGCCCCACCGGAACCTTAGGAGCACTCTCTGCATCCCAGAATTTCAGACACAGCTGCTTACCAAAAAGACAGCAGTAGCTCTTTTGATACCAGGGAACAGTAGCCTGCTACCTCTGCATATCGAGGAACATGCTGATAGGCAGGGGATAACTTGCTCCATGAGATCTCCTGAGTTGCTTTGCATTGACTGAAGGGATCAGAGAGGAATTTTCCAGAGTATTTTTTCCCTTCTTGGCCCCAGTTTTTTTTATTTTTCCCCCTCTCTCAGGAGATGACATGGCTAAAGGGAGGGAGGTGGCGATTGGAGAGGGAGGTTTAGGAAGTTAGGAAAGGCCTAGTCATGATGCTTCATCCATCATGAATGTGGGACAGATGAACCACTCTTGCCTCTGTCAGAAGGTTTTGTGTTGAGGTTTCCCTCGGCTCATCATCCAGGCTGATGTTCCACTGTGGTACTGAGGGAGCGCAGCATTATCAGAGGTGCCATGACATCAAAGCAAGGTTCTTGTGACTGTTCAAGATCCCAAGGAGCTGTTCAAAACAGATCAGGGAGTCTTCTCAGTGATTTGGGCAGTATTCCTTCATCAACCAATACCTCCAAAAAATAGATTGGTTGGTCATTTATCTAATTGCTGTTTGTGGGATCCTGCTGTGTACAAATAGAGTTCTTGTGTGCTGATTGGTGCTTTGGGACAGCATGATGACATGACAAGTGTCCGATCAAAAAAAAGACTTGCATTTCTACAGCATCTTTCCTGACTCCAGGACGTCTCAAAGCACTTTACAGCTAATTAAATACTTTGAAGTGTAATCACTGTTTTAATGCAGGAAATGCAGCAGCCAATTTACAAACAGCAAACTCTCACAAACAGCAATGTGATAATGTGATAATGACCAGATAATCTATTTTTGTGATGTTGCTTGAGGGATAAATATTGGCCAGGAAACCAGGGAGAACTCCCCTGCTCTTCCTCAAAATAATGTCGTTGGATCTTTTATGTCTACCTGAGCGGGCAGACAGGGCTTCCATTTAATACAACAACAACAAGAAATGCTGGAATCACTCAGCAGGTCTGGCAGCATCTGTGGAAAGAGAAGCAACTCTGCTTCTCTTTCCACAGATGCTGCCAGACCTACTGAGTGATTCCAGCATTTCTTGTTTTTGTTTCAGATTTCCAGCATCCGCAGTATTTTGCTTCCATTTAATACCTCTTCTGAACGGCAGCATCTCTGACAGTTGGCCTCAGTTGGAGTTGAGCATAGGTCTTGCTTTTAGTGTTCAACTCCTGGGCCAGGATTTTATCTGGGCAACGGGGGTCTCAACCTCTGGCTAAAGCGCACCAAGAACTCCGCGTCATTGCTTCCGTGGGAAGCCCACCGAATCAAGTGCCAATTAGGCACTTAACTGGACAGTGCCGGGCCTTCCACAGGTTCAAGGACCCCGGCGGCAGAAGTCCGCCCCCTCGACAGCTGCCGGCCAATGAGAGGCTGGCAGCTCATTAATTGAGCAATGGCACTGTGGAGGTGGTGGCTGCTGCCAGTGGAGCACCCACCCGAGGCCTAGGAGTGGCACTGGATCCAGGCACAGGTAGGTCAGGGCAGGGGGTGGGGTCTGGCGGGATGGATGTCATGGGGGAGGGGGTGTGTATGAGGGTTGGCAGCAAGGGAAGAGGGGGGTGGCTCTCAGCTCCCCCCCCCCCCCCACCTCCCTTTTTCCCAATGCCAGGTCCATTTTTCAGGCACTAAGTGCCTTTTAGTGAAGGCACCCCCTCAACCCCCCCACCCCCGCTCCACCCTTGAAGCCGGCAAGCAACTCGCATGGTTTTTCTTGCCATGCTCCCCGTGAGGTGACAGACTCGCCTGCCGCTGGGTAATTGCGGTGGTGGCAGATGACGCCCTTAATTGCCCACTTTGGGGCCTCAATTAGCAGCAGGGCGGGAAGGCCATTCACAGGCCTTCCTGCCCCGGACATAATTTTGGTGCAAGCAGGAAGGTGGTGGGGTCCCCCCTGCCACCATCCCACCCGATTAAATGCTGTGCCCGCCTCCAAACCCACCGCAGGGGAGAGCATAAAATTCCCCCCCTGGAGTGGTACTTGAACCCACCATCTTCTGACTCAGAGGCAAAATTGCTATCAACTGACAGTCTTTGCAATAATATTTAGTCCTCCATTATGTCTTCTAATCTTTTTCAAGATGAGGTTCATCATTCCAACTTAACGAATTAAGGGAATTCCACAGTCATTTGTGCAATTGAGTTTATCTCTTCAGTAGAGACTATACATATTTTCTTTGCTTATGAGGGATTTGATTTTCTTCCCTGATTTAAGGACCTGCATCATAATTAGTGTTCAGCTCCATGTCACCATTTATTTGCCTTGGTCCTTTCATCTTCTGCAATTTTTAAAAATCATTACTTCAGCTTCACGTCCCTTGATGCCAGGGCCACGATTCCTGGTTATTTTCTCTCAAGCCACCTAGCATTGTCCCCTGATGAAGCTTTACTCATTGTGTAGCTCTTTGTAGTTCTCTTTCCATCTTTTATTTAAATATACTTCTGATCCATTAGCACACAGCTGGCCTTTTTATTTAACTGCTCTTGTTCTCAAATCCCAGAGCCCAGTAAATCTTCATGTACAATACAGATCTTTTCTTCTGCTCTAATGCTGCAGCCTCCTCACATCATCACACATATCAATGGAAGATGGAAGCCATGAACTTCAATTAAACCATGCAAAAATCGTGCAGCACTCCCATCTCCTTATTAGCACAGCTGGATTGATGTCTGCTGGGATTTCTACCTGCTCTGAGGCAGCTTCCCTTCTACTAAGAAACCCTTATGTATTGGGCAATGCAGTGATTTCAACACTGACACCTGACCTCCTGGAACTGGGCTCAAACATAGCCCGGACTAATGGGATAAAAATTGTCTCTGCCCTTTGGTGATTTTGGGCAGTTTCAATCCAGATGTTGATGGGAATGTGCCGGTAGTACAAACCTCTCTCTTGTCAAGCGCTCATCAGTCTAAGTTGATACCATCACTTAGCAAGCCAAAGGATGAAGAGTGTCACTCTAGTGCTAACAAGGAGTGCCTTTCTCAGTTTAGGGCTAGGGAATATTGCTAACTTAGGAGAAATTGAAAATGGGTTCAGGGGTGGGAGGCAAAGGTCACACAGGGTGGGGGAGGAGATGAGTAAATTAATAATTTCCATTTTAACTAATGCAAGACAGTGGGGGGAACTCTTCAGATTCCCAGGTCCATGAGGTGATCTCTGTAATCAAGCTAAAATGGAAAGTATTCCACTAACGTCTGCCAAATATACAAGAGATTGGTAAGTTCTAATGTACACAATAGAAACAAGCAACAATAACTAACGTTTATATAATACATTTACAGTCATAAAATGACCCAAGGTGCTTCACAGGAGCATTATCAGACAAAAATTGACACTGAACCAAAGAAGGAGACATTAGGAAAGGTGACCAAAATCTTGGTACCAGAGCTAGGTTTGAAGGAGCATTGTAAAGGAGGAAAGAGAGAGATAGAGAGGTTTAGGAAAGGAATTCCAAAGCTTAGTGTCTGGGCAGCTGAAGGCACCGCAACCAATGGTGGAGTGAAAGAAGTTAGGGGTATGCCGATAGACAAGAGCTAACGTTGGTGGAACGTAGAGATCTCAAAGGGTTGTCGGACTGGGGGAGGGTACAGAATTAGCGAAAGGTGAGCGAGGCCATGGAGCGAATTGAACACGAGGAGGAGAATTTTAAAATGGATGGACTGGAGCCAATGTAGGTGAATGAGCACAGGGCTGATGGGTGAGCAGGAATTTGATTGGATGGGAGGCCAGTCGGAAGAACTTTAGAATAGTTGAGTCTGACATAAAAAGATGATAAATCCACTGCTTTAAAAGGGTTTTATTTGATATAATAAATATTATTTGCATCCCTTGCTCGTACCATTCCGGTGATGTAATGACTCCCTCTTGCATAGGCCTACTGTGGTAAGCAGCAGCCACAGACTGATCATTACTTTAGAAGTAGACACGCAGTAGAATGGCATGTTTTTGTACTGATAATGGTCTTTATATCTAACGGCAGAGGATTTCTTGTGCCTCAGATGAATGGACACAAGCAATTATCGATTTAGGAGGCATGAAAAGCAAAGGGACTTCTGCTGGAGGACAGACAGGATGATAGCAGGTAACACTGCTACAAATGATGAATCTGGAAACCAGAAACTATCTGGAAGGTTTTTTTCAAAAAATTAGGAAAACACTTACATGAATATATTACCTTTCACCACCTCAAAGACATTCCAAAGGGTGATATAGCCAATGGAATACTTTTGAAGTGGAATAAGGAGGCCATCTATTACTTGGAAAATAAGAGTCAAAATGGATAGAGGCACAAAGAGATCTTGGGGTACATTAAAAGTAGCAATGTAGGTTATCTAAGCAGTAAAAAGTGCAAACAAAGCTCTGGGGATCATTTCTAGAGTAATAAAACTCACAAGCAGGGAAGTTAGAGTACTCTGCACTGTCCTGGTCTCCATATTGCAAAAAACATACAAAAAGGTTTGATAGGGAAGATGTTTCCACTTGTGGAGAAGACTAAAAGTAAGAGCCATAAATATAAAGTAGTCACTAATAAATCTAATAAGGACTTCAAGAGAAGCTTCTTTACTACATTTTTTTAAATGTAGAGATGTCGAGGCGAACAGAATAAATGCATTTTAGGGGAATCTAGAAAAGTACACGTAGGAGAAAGAAATAGAAGGATACGCTGACACTGTTACATAAAGCCGGCTGGGAGGAGGACTGGGTAGAGCATAAACAGGAGTGAAGACCTGTTGGGACAAAGGGACTGTTTCTGTGCTGTAAAATTCAATGAGCTGGATTTTGCGGTAGGGATAACTGTGAGCTTGTCAGCGACCCCCGATGTTGAGTAAATCGGTCAGCAACTTCTGTCATCTGCAAATACACAATTAAATGCGGAACTCAGGAAGTTGCTATTTGAGTTGCCTTTTCTCCTAGAAGTCGCACACCTATACTACACCGAGAGACTCGGCATTCAAATACATGGAAGGGTGAGAAGCTGCTGTACTTACCCATTAGATACACAATAAATTTTCCAGAAAAAGTTAGGCTTGTCCATTCAGGTGTAAATGGAGTTTAATGGCATGGTAAGTCTTAACTGATAAAGAATCTCCCTGGCCCTGAAAATTAACTTTTACAAATGTGGAGTCTCATTCCTTCAGATTTTAATTATTGTTGGAGAACTTCTAAAAATTAAAAATTAAGATAAAAAATGATTTTTTAATTCATCTGTCTCTTTTATCTCTGTCTCTTAAATCCATCTTTCTTTCCCTCTTTATTTCGCTTTCTATACATGATTCTGCATTGAATTCATGAGAATAACTAACACTTCTTGGTTCAGACTCTGAATGCCCCAGTAGGGATTCGTCAGTTGAATTGGTTGAAGAGACACCCTATTGCTTGCTCTGTTCACACAGGTCCCAGATTCTCTGTAGTGGACACTGTGCTGTAACAGACTCCCGATGATTGTAAGCAACTGCTCAAAAGCCCCCGAAAAATCTGTGGGCCGCTGTAAGCTTAATGAATGGTGAGCACCGTTCCTTTGCTGCAGACCACCAAGTTTGAGCCTCTGTAATTCTATTTTGTAGACCTGCCAAGCACGTCTCCCACCTAGGAATGCATGATTGTTGACTTTACCCGTTGGCTTTGTTATGGCCCATTCCATGGCTCTGAGATCTTGTGGCAGGCGCCTACAATACTCCAATCGATTCTGATCCTCAGTCTGTCTCAAGCCTTAATGTGTCTTCAATCTTTTTTTTAATAGAACTTAGTGTCACATTGATGCCAAATGAAATTGGCATTGATAGCAAGTGGGACTTGGATCTCCTCTGGGAGTAACATTGGACTGAAGTAGGAGCCTTTCACACACATACTGGACTGCAGGCAGCATGGAGAGAAGCAGTAAAGGACTTATGCAGAGTTTGATCACCCAGTCAAGCATTTTAGCAAGGTTAGCAAGTGCACAAATGGGCCGTAAGGGAATTTAAGGAGGGGAGATTAAAAATTGGAACATTGCAGCAGCTTGTTCTGGTTCACTTAAACACTCATTTTTCAGCCACAGAGAGATACCTGGAAAATGGCACATGAGAGCTTCAGTTTGCTCTCCTTCAAAATTTTTCAGTCCAGAGGAAGGGTTAGATTTTCTTGTTAAATATAATGAAGTGCTATCTGAGTGCACAATATTCTGAGTTGAAAAGAATCATCTCTAGATGAGTATATTTCTTCTGTCAAATGCTTAGCCAAAAATCAACAGTTAGCCTCTGGTATTTTTATGCTTGACATAGATTCTAATCGTCTCAGCAAGGTCAGCATGTATATTTCTTCAACGATAATGCTTCTATGGTTCCGATATCAATCGCTTCACCAGCACCTTGTAAACACAATCTGCTCATCTCTGTGGTTTGATGACACCTCCCTCATGGGGCCCTGAATATTTCTTGCTTCAACTGTTTGTAGGATTTTGCCCCTCATACCCATGCTCATCTTTCCTGTAACTCCATCTTTGAACCTCTTCAACCAGGTTTTCATTCCTACCACAATACTGAGAAAGCCCTTAGCAAAGTCACAAATGACATTCTGTGTGACTATGACCATGGTAAACTATCCCTCCTTATCCTTCTCGATCTGTCTGCAGCCTTTGACATTTTGACCATACCATCCTCCTCCAACGCCTCTCCACTGTCATCCAACTGTGCATAAGAACATAAGAACAGGAGTAGGCCATTCAACCTGTCGAGCCTGTTCCTCCATTCAATTAGATCATAGCTGATTATCTACCTCAATGCCACTTTCCCACACTATCCCCATATCCCTTGATATCATTAGTATCCAGATATCTATCAATTTCTGTCTTGAACATGCTCAATGATTGAGCTTCCACAGCCCTCTGAGGTAGAGAATTCCAAAGATTCACCACCCTCTGAGTGTAGAAATTCCTCCTCATCTCAATCTTCAACGGCCTGCCCCTTATTCTGAGACTATGACCATTGGTTCTAGACTCACCAGCCAGGGGAAACATCCTATCTGCATCCACCCTGTCACACCCTGTAAGAATTCTGCAGGTTTCAATGAGATCACCTCTCATTCTTCGAAACTCTGGAGAATACAGGCCCAGTTTCCTCAAGCTCTCAGGGATTAGTCTGGCGAACCTCCTTTGCACTCCCGCTATGGCAAGTATATCCTTCCTTAGATGAGGAGACCAATACTCCAGGTGCAGTCTCACCAAGACTCTATACAATTGTAGCAAAACATCTTTATCCCTGTACTCAAAACTCCTTGCGATGTAGGCCAACATACCATTTGCCTTCCTAATTGCTTGCTGCACCTGCATGCTAGCTTTTAGTTTAGTTTAGTTTAGAGATACAGCACTGAAACAGGCCCTTCGGCCCACCGAGTCTGTGCCGACCATCAACCACCCATTTATACTAATCCTACACTAATCCCATATTCCTACCACATCCCCACCTGTCCCCATATTTCCCCATATTAGTGACTCATGAACAAAGGTTCCCAGATCCCTTTGGACATCAACACTTCCCAACCTCTCACCATTTAAGAAATACTCTGTCTTTCTGTTTTTTCTACCAAAGTGGATAACTTCACACTTATTCACATTATATTCCAAATGCCATGGTCTTTCCCATTCACTCAGCCTGTCCAGATCCCCTCACAGGACTACCCTAGCTTGGTTCCATTTCTTTCCATCCAGTCATAGCCAGAGAATCTGCTGATGGTTCCTCCACTGTCACCTCTGGAGTCGCCCAAGGATGTATCCTTGCCCACCCACTGCAGCAACCCCCCACCCACCATTTTTAATCAACATGCTGTCTCACAGTTGCGTCATCCAAAACCACAACAACAGGTTCCACATGTACTCTGATGACACCCACTCACCCAATCCATCTCACCACCACTTCTTTCGATCCCTCCACTGTGTCTGATTTGTTACACTGCTGGACCAACATGCAGTAAAAAGAAAATAAGTAAAACTAGCATTTATATAGCACCTTTCATGACCACAGGATGACCCAAAGCACTTTACAGTCAGTGAAGTACTTTTGAAGTGTCGTCACTGTTGTAATGTAGGAAATGCAACAGCCATTTTGCAGGCTGCAAGTTCCCACAAGCAGCAATGTGATAATGGCCAGATAATCTGTTTTTGTGATGTTGATTGAGGGATAAATATTGGCCAGGAGACTGGGGATAACGCCCCTGCTCTTCGTTGAAATAGTGCCACGGGATCTTTTATGCCCATCTGAGAGGAAGACAGGGCCTCAGTTTAACACCTCATCTGAAAGACAGCACCTCCAACAGTGCAGCACTCCCTCAGTACGGCACTGGAGTGTCAGCCTAGAATTTTGTGTTCAAGTTCTGGAGTGGGACTTGAACCCACAACCTTCTGACTCAGAGGCAAGAGTGCTATCAGAGAGTACTGGATGAGCAGAAATTTCCTCCAACTAAATATTGAGAAGATCAGTTTGCAACCATGGAATCCTATTTGACCACGATATGAGCCTCTAACCCTATATCCTCTCCATCACTAAGACAGCCTACTTGCACCTTCATAACGTCGCCTAACTCCGCACCTGCCTCAGCTCAAAACAGTCATTCAGGCCTTTGTTACCTCAAAATTTGACTATTCCAATGCTATCCTGACCAGTCTCCCACCTTGCACCCTCTGTAAACTTGAACTCATTCACAACGCTGCTACTAGTACCCTAACTAACACCAAGGCTCATTCACCCATCACTGTGTACTTCGTGACTTACATTGGCCCCTGGCCTGGCAAAGCCTTGTGTTTAACATTCTTAGCCTTACTTTCAAATCCTTCCACGGCCTCGCTCCTCCTTATCTCTGTAACTCCCTACAACCCTCCAAGATCTCTGTGCTCTTCCTGCCTCTTTGGCCAAGTCTTTGGTTACCTGCCCTAACATAACCCTCATTTGACCTGGTGTCAAATTTTGTTTGATAACATTCCTGTGAAGCACCTTGGGACCTTGTACTATGTTAAAGGTGCTATATTAATGCAAGTTGGTGTTTAACGTCATAAAAGCTCCTGGAACAGCTGGTGGGATATTTCCACAATCATAGTGTGCAATCTTGTGTGAAAATGAGATCAAAGGACATGTGGGGTGGTTGCAGATTATTGATGCTGTGTCTGTGTCTTCTATACGTTGCCCTGGAATTCCTAGGGCATCCCCCACTGACTCTTGCTTGCAAGGGGTATGAACTCAATGTGACAGTGGAGGAGCTCTTCCCAGCCTTGTGTGTTGATTTCTCGGCACTGCAGCCTGACCTTCCCCAAGAAGCTGATGGCGGGGGTTGGACCTGGAGGAGCCTCAGATTGGTGGATCCAAAGAGGAGTTCAAAAGTTCAGGGACATTTTATCTTCTTCAGTTCCCATCACATTTATGGGTTTTGGAGCCTTCTCCAGCAGGTTGGATAATCACATCCACACCAATTACCCGCATTTATAGAAACAACTTGAGAAACATTCCAAGGTACTTCTCAAAGGTGCAAGAATAAACTTGACACCAAGCCAAAGACGGACATGTAGGGAGCAGTGACCAAAAGCATGGTTAAAGTGGTGGATTTTAAACAAGTTCTTAAAGGAGGAGAAGGAGGTGGAGAGGGGGAGGACTTTAGAGAGGGAATTCCAGATTCTGGGACTTGGGTGGTTGAAGGACAGCTGCCAGTAGCAGATTGAAGGGAAAGTTCAGGTTGTAATGCCAGTTTAAGGCTTAAATCCTTGAATAATCCGCAGTCATTCCATAAATAGATGTCCACTTTGAAGTAATTTCCACTTCTAGTAATTTTCAGGGTGGCCTTAAAGTGATAGCTGACCAGGATTGCAGAAATAAAACCATCAGCAACTGAAAGGCTAAGAACATGTGCGGTTAAAAACAAGAGCAACAACTAAGCCAAGGCAAGGGTGATGTTAACAAGGCAATTTATCACCCTTGCTTATTTGCCCTGAGGGCATTAAGAGTCAATTACGTATTGTGGATAAGTCACATGCAGGCCTGACCAGGTAGAATTGGCAGTTTAAATTCCCTTAAGGATATTAGGGAATCAGTCGGAATTATGGTTACTTATTGTTTTCTAATCTCAATCCACAAACGACCAGATTTATTGAATTCAATTTCATATTTTTCTAGGCTGGGCTTTGAACTCTCAACCTTTGAGTTTGCATAGTAAATCCTTTTCACCCTGAACCTGTCAAAGGCTCAGTGTAGACTGTTAGCTGAAGAACATAATTCAATCTTAAAACAAGTTTAATATGGTTTCTTGAGGGCTCAGGGACCACAAAGGTTCCAGGTTTGGGAAATTGAGCATTTCCTATTGGAATACCTAAGTCTAGAGATTTATCTACAAATCACCATTAGCAAAACCAGCAGGGGATTCAGTCAAGAAATTATCGGTTGACTCTGCCAAGTGATTTTGCTGAAGCTAGTGCATATTTACTCATCAGAAAGACAGTGAGTGCTGAGACGCAAAGGGTCAGAGAATACTGTGACAGGAGTACAAACAAATCCTTCTTGCTTTCTTTGCTGAACTCCAGAAAGGATCCGACATCGGCCTTTCCAGCTGAGAAGACGTTACAAAGAGAAGCAGTCAGAGCAAATTGGCAATGAAACATTGAGGAACATTGAGAAGCACTGGGACATTTTCAGGGAAACCTGGGAGAATGGGAATTACTCTTACGGATGAAATGCTTATAGGTAGGGCACTTGCCATGGAGGCAAGCTTATTGGAATTTTTCAATCTTCTGATCATATCTTGTTAACATTTATCTATGTAATTGTGTGGAGGTCACAATCAGAAAGCTGGATATTGACTAGTCAAGTGCAAACTGACAATGAAAGGCACAACACAATAGCTTGCATTTATATAGCACCTTTAATGTAATCAAGAGTTGCAAGGTGATTCACAGGATCGTTATCAAACAGAATTGGACACCAAGCTACATAAGGAGATATAAGGGCAGGTGAGCAAAAGCTTGGTCAAAGAGTTTGAATTTTTCTCAATTAATACAGCAGAGAGTGGGATTTTAAACAAATACAGGAAGCATATGTATGCTGGTATCACAAAGGAGTGTCGTAAAGGAGGAGAGAGAGATGGAGAGGCAGAGAAGTTTGAGGAGGAAATTCCAAATCTAGGGAGCAGATCAGTACTGTGAATCCTGAAAAGATACAACAAAGGATGATGAATGGAGCTCATTGTATCCTAGCACAGCATTTCCTCCCTTTATAAGCATTAATGGCCAGGATTTTGTGGTCAACGTGCCACTGATCTCAAGAAAAGCTGCCCACAAAGATTTAGTGATCTATGTGGCATGAATTTCCCCTTTCTAGGTGTTAGTTTGAATCTGGCGCTGAATCAAGGGAATCTCCAAGGGCCCAGCAATAGTGATGTCAGCAAGCAAGTTAAGTAGCCAGTCACATTGAAGTATTTTCACAAACAGTAAACCAGGAAGTAATGTGCACTGACTGCCCTTTACTTTTAATTTAAATTTTACAGAGTAAAATAAATGATTGGGGCATACATATGAGAGTAAGGCAGATGAAATATCATGAACTTCTAAAAATATATATTTTAAAATATGTGGATTTTTAAAATCATGATGGAGAATTTCACATTCCACAAATATAAAATTAGTTTTTCTGGGTCAGAGAGGCTATTTAATAGTAAATCTGAACTTAGTATGCCATTAAATATCCAGTAACTTTTCCACTGTTTTTTATATCAAGACTATAAGCATATAAGGGCAAGTTTTCATCAGTTCAGTGATTTCTAATTGATGGTAGTCTATGGGTACTTCAACATCACAACCTAAGGAGAAATGTAGAATCACTGACAGCAACTTTTGGATTTCCATGTGCATGTGCAGCATCCAGAAGTTGCTGTCAGTTTCAGAGACACAACGGCAGCGAATGCTGACAGTTTCACCATCCTTACTACCATAAATTTTAGGCCAATAGAATTACTTAACTCAGAGTTAACTATAACGCTTGATGATCTGCTTGCAGACATTCAGTATGGATGTAGTTCATCAAATGTGATCGCACACGCACTCAACAAGTTGTTCTGGTATTCAGTCTGTTCATTTCATAGAGTCATCAACCCATTCAAACTAAATTGGATCAGCATATTAGTTAATACAGCGGAGAGGGTTTGAACAGCGTTCAAACAAATACATTCAGCATTCACATGTCTTTTGTTTGCAATTGCAAATTGGGAGAATTTGAACGAGTCAGCTCCCCTTTCATAACATCTTGTACAACAACAACAACTTACTTTTATACAGTGCCTTTAATGTTATCAGACAAAATTTGACACTGAGCCAGATAAGGAACATAAGAGAAAAGGAGCAGCAGTAGGCCGTACAGCCCCTCGAGCCTGCTGCATCATTCAATATGATCATGGCTGACCATCGATCTCAACTCTACTTTCATGCCTGATTCCATATCCCTTAATTCCCTTAGAGTCAAAAAACCTATCCATCTCTGTCTTGAACATACTGAATGCCTAAGTATCCACAACCGTCTCGGATAGAGAATTGCAAAGAATAACAACTCTCTTAAAGTGAAGATATTTCTCCTCATCTTAGTCCAAAATAGATTTCCCCTTATCCTGAGAACATGACCCCTATTTATAGACTCTCCAGCATCTACCCTGTCAAGCCCACTCAGAATCTTGTATGTTTCAATGAGATCACACTCTCATTCTTCCAAACTCAAGAAAGTATAGGCTCATGCTGCTCAATCTCTCCTCACAGGCAAAGCCTCTCATGGGGAGTAGGTGCTGGCACCATTTTTAAAAGGCTTCCAGCCCTGCAAACAAAGTGCAGAGTAGCCCCCTTCACCCCCCCCCCCCCCCCACCGCCCCCCCCACCACCACATCTGTACAAGAGTGTAGAGTTGCCCCTTTCCCCATCTATACACAGAATATAGAGTTGCCCCCTTCACCCCGCCATCATACACAGAATACAGAGTTGCCCCCTTTCCCCATCTATACACAGAATACAGAGTTGATCCCTTCTGCTCCTCAGTGGTGCCAGCTTCTCGTGGACGGGAAAGTGAAGACGCGTGAGTGCCGCACGTCAAGCTCAAGGTCAGGAATGGATGAGAAAATTGCAGTGGATGACATTGAAATTTATACAGAGAGGTATTTTAAATATTTAAATTAGGGTCCTGATGCAGTGCGGCGGAGGTGCTGCCACGGAGCTTGCCCATCCCCTGGAAGATCGGACCAGCAATCCCAGCATCAGGTTCCATGGTGATCACTCCCGCTCCAATTCTCCGGCTCCCCCCACCCCGCCACGAAACCCGACGTCAGGCCAAGCACAAGATCTGGCTCTTTGTTGCACCTGCTCCAAGGCAAGTTTATCCTTCCTTAGGAACAGAGAGCGAAACTGTACACAGTCCTCCAAGTGTTGTCTCACTGAAGCCCTGAATAATTGCAGCAAGACTTCCTTACTGTCGTATCCAACACCACAAATCCCTCTGAACATCAACAGTTAATAGTTTCTCAGCATTTTTTATTCTTGCTACCAAAGTGAATAACCTCACATTTTCCCACATTATATTCCATCTGCCAACTTCTTGCCCACTCACTTAACCTAATTATATCCCTTTGCAGACCCTTTGAGTCCTCCTCACAGCTTTGTATCATCAGCGACCTTGGATCATTACACTCGGTCCCTTCATTTAAGTCATTAATATAGATTATAAATAGCAGAGGCCCCAGCACTAATTCTTCTTGTACCCTGCTAGTTACAACCTGCCAACCTTTATTCCTGCTCTCTGTTTTCGATCCTTTAACCAATTCTCTAATCATGCTAATATATTACTTCCAAATCTAAGAGCCCTTAACTTGTGCAACAACCTTTCATGTGGCAGATTATCAGATATCTTTTGAAAGTTCAAAAATACTACATCCACTTGTTCCACTTTACCTACCCTTATATTTATACAAAACTAATAGACTTGTCAAACATGATTCCCTTTCATAAAACCATGTTGACTTTGTTGAATAATATTATGATTTTCTAAGTGCCCTGTTACCACTTCCTTTATAATAGATATTAGGTATCATGTTATTAGGACAGGTGACCAAATGCTTGGTCAAAGAGCTAGGTTTTAAGGAGTGTCTTAAAGGAGAGAGAGGTGAAGATGTTTAAGGAAGAAATTCTAGAGCTTAGGGCCTTGGCAGGTGAAGGCATTGCCGCCAGTGGTTGGGGATAGATAAGAGACCAGAATTGGAGGAATTCAGACTTCTCGGACAAATTATTTCCTGCACTGGACCAGACTTATGCATGTAATCTGTGGTACATGTGGTTAATTCAGCTGCAGCTGAATACGAGTAAATACCGAACACCCGTGCCATTGTTATGTTGGCACCCAGTCCCTATGCGCACGTTATTTTGAAGCCATTTGTCAACCAGGAATAGAACTTGTTGCAGTAAAACCTTTTCCTAAATCCATTCAGAATCAGAAAGCCAAATGTTGGACCTGAATTAAGAAATATATGATTGCAACTCCAGGTCCAGTTTTAACTTAGTGCCTCAATTCTGACAAAGCTCACTGCTGTACTGTAGCCCTGATTCTCTGATCCACACCGCCCCTACTTGCAACCGCTGCACCCTCCCCCAGCGCACCTTGGAGTGTTGAATTCTCCATCATCCATACTGAGGACAGAATTTTCCATTTCTAGGCTTTGCCAGGCCATGATTTCCCACGCATTAAAGAGAATGGAAATCACGGGTTAGTGTGCATGTTAGTGCAAAATCCTGGTCTTATTGTTTAAACAGAGATTCACAGAGGATTCACTATAGTACTGATATTGAGGCTTCCTCTTAAGTCACTTCATTAGTGGATGTCTTCTCCTCTGCAGCAGAGGGTTCTCCAGCCTTACAACCATGTACAATATCTGCGGTCTTCCAATTCTGGCTTCTTGTGCATCCACGATTTTCATCGCTCCAGTTTTGGCGACCATGCCTTCAGCTGCCTGGGCCCTAAGCTCTGGAATTCCTTCTCTGAACCTCTCCACCTCTTTACCTCTCTCTCCTTGTTTAAGACACCTCCATAAAACCTACCTCTTTTGAATTAGCTTTTAGTTACCTATATTAATACGTCCTTATGTGACTTGATGTCAAATTGTGTTTGATAATGTTCCTGTGAAGTGCTGTGGGAAATGTTACTATGTTAAAGTGTTATATGAATGCAAGTCATTGTTGTTGTCGTGTTCAGTCGTAGTGTTTTCTGACTCTTGTGTAGACTGTAACTGCTATTCATGCAGAGAGCAACAACTGGGAATTTGGGTTTTTTGCATCGGAGGGGCTGTCCTCTTGATAGAAGGCAATAACAATCATTGCAATCCGTAGCCAGTCTTTCAGCAATCTGTTGTTAGGGTGCAAAGTTACTTTAAATCACTTTATTTTTGGCAGACATCTCTACTCCTGTTATTTCAGGTCCCTCAATAATCCTCCCACTTACCACCCATGATCCACATTACTTCCTCTGCATCAACTGTGCCAAATGTGTTAGGTATTCCCTAAACCATTGGTCTGCTCAGGGCACTAATTATGACATGTATATTTGGGTGCATTTTTGCAAGTACCTGCCCATTGTCAGGGCCTCATATGTAGTTGGTGAATGTCGGAAAATTGGAAACAGACCACTCGGCCCAACCAGTCCGTGTCAGTCCTTACTCTCCATGTGAGCAAATGGGATTAGCCAGGCAGTCACAAATAGGGGAAAACCAGGAAGAGAGGGTTCCATGGCCAGAAAGGACCCTCTTGGAATAACTATCCATTAATTTAAGGGAATGGTCCTTCTCTGCCTAGGTTCGTCCAGGTTGTGTGCCCAGATTATCTAATATTTCCTGCTGCAATCGGAGGAAGATCTGTCCAGGTGTACAATTCACACTATTCCTAAAGCTGTCTTTTTTGTTGATGTACTTGACATATTGGGTGAGGTTTTTCTAACTTGGGGGAAGAATCGTTTCCTCTGATAAACTGGCGTAAAAGTTGCTGCGGCCAGGTTTAATAAATAAAGAGGACTCAAGAATAAGAATAACAGCAGCAGCTTAAACTTATACAGTGCCTTTATTGTGAAACAAAAGTCTCAAGGTTTTTCATCGGAAGCATATGCTAAATGGAAGTCAAGCCTGGAGGGGAGATATTAGGAGGGGTAAGCAAAAGCTTGCCAAAAGAAAGAGGTTTTAAGAAGAGAGGGAAAAAGTGGTGGAGGAGCTCAGGGGGAAAATTCCATAGAGTTGGACCCAGGCGTCTGAGAGCTTGAAAAGGGTTTTAGTGGGAGAGGAGCAAATACTGGGCTGGAAGCTGGAAGTGAGCAGGCTTTGTAATGGAAGCCAAAATTTCAGCTCAGGGTCAAACAGGTTATGAACAGTCTGGTGCAGCCTGAGATAGTACCTGGGAAGGAGGACATAGTCAGTAATGAAGTAAAGAGTTTGTGGTGAGGCCAAAGATGATGGCTTCAGTCTGCCCATTGTTGAGCTGGATGCTGGAGAAAAAGTCTGATGGGACAGAAGCAGTAGAGGGGTCAAGAGAGGTGGCGGTGAGGTAGAGTTGGGTGTCATTGGCGTACGTGTGGAAGTAGACCCCGTGGATTGCATTTTCCAGTGGGCTTTGGGAACTTGTGTCAAGACCAAATGGGAGTCCCAAGCCCACAATCTTCCAGGGGGCAACCTCCTAATTGGCTGCCTCCAAGCTCGCCAGGAGAGGTGGGCGCTGAGACAAGTTGGTGACTTCAAAGGGGTCTCAACATGAAGGGGCCCTCGCTGGCCTGCACAGCTGTACAGAAATTAAGACTGAGGCTGTTAGGTCCATCAGGATAGATGGGAAACCCTTCCACTGGATCGGAATTGGCCATGATTGTGGCCTTTCATGTTCGAGGCCCCATCAGTGGGGCTCTGGCTCCAATGACCCCCCCAGCCTGCCAGAGGGAGGCTGCCTCCAGTGAACTGGGAGTCTCTGCATCTGGTGGGAGGCCACTCTGCCAATGGCAAAATACTGGGGAACCCTCAAAATTGCTCCAAAATGGGGTCTCAATTACCTTAATTGGCTTCCTGCTTCCGTGGTGCGGGCACCTGATCCTTTTCCCAACCCGCCCGGGGAAACTTCCCCAGCAGTGGGAAAATCCAGCCGCATGTCTCCAAGGGATGTAGGAGGAGGAGGGGGCCAATGATGGATTCTTGAGACTTTCCAACAATGTGAGTGGAAAGAGACACCACTTCTGGAGATTCCCTAGTGATGTTCTAATACGTAGGAATGGGACTTTATAAGAGCAGTCTGAGTGAGCTGGACAACAGAGGAGAGGATATTGGAGGACAATAGCATGGTTGACTGTGTAGAATGTTGCGGAGAAGTCAAGGAGAGACAACGCACCATGATCACAGTTGGAATGGAAGTTGACATTGACATTGGATGGTTTTGGTGCTGAGATGTGCAGAAGCAGACTGGAGGGATTCGAACAAGTGACAATTTGCTCGGTGTTTTAGTGAGCATGGGTGGTTTGGCTTTGTAGATGGGAAGATTCTTGTAATGTTAATATAACCTGCAGGGCTAGATATAATAAAGACAAGCATTCAATATACCCATAACAAAAGCACTTTTAACAAATGAGAAATCTTGTAACTGACGTTACAATTTTATAAATTCACAGGATGAAAACGATTCATGTCAGGGAAAGATGCTGGTTCAATGCAGTTTGCACATTTCCTCAGGGCAAAAATCAGAAGTAGTTGTACATGTCGTTTGGAGCACAGTTGGCAATGAGTGATCAGTGAAAGCTGTGTCATCTATAAATGTGTGGATGAAAGTTGCGGTGATTGGGATCTATTATCTGAAGACACGCTGGGGTAGGGAACTGTGCACATCAGCTGCCCATCTTGGAAAATCATCTCTAATATGTCAGATACAGTGAAGTTGAAATATCAGAGGTCTGTGGAGACCAAATTTCTGTTCTGGTGTCCTGCTTAAAATTAGATTCATTTTGCCTTGATGTACCAAAGCAAAAAATGTGATGTAATGATATAATTTTTCAGTTCCACTCAGCTGCATTGCCCTGCCCTATCCCCATCCCAACCCTGCTTCTTCACCTGCCCCTGGCACTGCCCCTGCCCTTCCTACCTCTGTCGCCATCAGAGAGATGAACAGCACTTAAAAGTTCTGATTCTCCATCTCTCGCAAATTCTGTGCTTATATCTAATCACCTGGGAGGAGTGATTACAGTTGTGAAGAAAGACTTGGGAAGTTAGTGCCACTTCACTAGATTGAGCAGGTTATGGGATGATTAATGAAAGGCTTAGTACGATTATGACAGGGCAAATAGTGATGGATTGTTTGCATGGATTCGAACAGTAATGAGGGGCCACACATTTAGGATTTAAGAAGAGTTAAGGGATAGGTCAGAAAAGAAATGCAGACTGAGGCTGGTCAGAATGTGCAATTCTCGGCCACAACCCATGGTGAAGCCAAGTCTATCAATTCTTTTAAAAGGACATTAGATAGTTTGATAAAGATGAATTTTAAAGGGTATGGGATATGAGCAGGAGAATAAGATTAGACTAGGTCTCTCAGATGGAGAAATAATCAGCACAGATTAGAAGCTAAATGACCTGTTTCTGATTTGGAACATCCTGCAATACAGCATGTCATCCCTGGTACGACCGAATGAATGACAGGAAATAGTTAAATATGGGCAGCATGAAAGGGTCGAGTTTTAAGTTTGTCAGTTTGAATTAGAAGTGGAAAATGAACTTGTGCGTGATTATCAATCAGACCCTGAAGATACCTAGCCGATGTGAGGCACGTGTCCTTAAGGTTAATCGAATGCTAATCTGCATTGGATTACACACCAGAATAAGTTATTATGCTGAATGGATCTTTGGTGAGGTCATTTCTAAAGTATTTTGTGCAGCTTTGGGTCATCTGAGCTCAAGAAGGATGTAAGATGCACAGCACTGTATGACCAATATGATCCCCCATGACTACTCAGGCCTTAAGGACTAAGTTATGAAGAAAGACTCGGTAATTGGACTTAGAACTAAGAGGACACATGATACAGCTCTTTAAAGCATAGATAAGGTAGAGACAATCAGGCTATGTACCTTGGGCTGTGATCACAGAACTCAAGGATTCAACTGTAAAATTGTTGAGTTTCAATGAAGGTTAGAGACTAGAAGAACTCTTTTTCTCCTCACAAAATAAAGAATATGTGGAACAGACCATCAGAGAACATTGCAAATTCTGGGTCTCAATAGGAATTGGATGAGTAGCTCCAGGGATGGGTTATCTCACAGGCCTATGGATCCTATTCCCTATGGCTCCAGCCAGTAAAACTCACCATAACACTGAAAAACTGCAGACAGGTACTAGATCAGTTTCATTTAGGTACAGAACATTGTGATATGATTTGCTTTATTATTAATGCAGTGTGTCAGCATTCTGCGGGCCTATTTCAGCAGCTAAATCACCCCACCCAATGTCAACAACAACTACCAACTGTGACATTTTACAGGTTTGCATTTTAATGAACGGGAGGAGGGTGGTTATGTGGGGGGAGGGCGTGGGGGGTGGGTTGTGCAGGGGATGCACAAGGTCTCAAATATTCTTGGGCTCAAGGCCCAAGAATTCTTAATCTAACTCTGTTAACTTGTCATAAGGAAGATTGAGGGTGATTTCCATGAGGGTTAGTAGGAAAGTATGGACAGCTTGGATGGGGTGGGAGGAAGTGTAGTCTGTAGTTGGGGGAGTTAAGCGTACAGTGTCAAAGGAGCAGGTTCCATTATTTACATTGCTCAGCCTATTTTGATGGAAGTTCCAAATTGTCCAAACATCTCATGACAGTGCAGTGCAGCAATATTTGACCACATTGTTCATTTTCCACATGGATTAAGCTTTGCAAATGACATAGACATGGTTTGAACACAGTGAGGTTTCTCCATGATCTGCCCAATGTATCAAAATGATATCTACTGTTCCAACATTCAGCAGCTATTTAATTTAACATTTCTTAAATATTAAGCACAACAAAGTTGTAAGTTGAAGTGTTTAATAAACAGGAGGGTGACAGACCCATATAAGTACCCACACTAAGAGAAACATGCATTTTTGTGCCATCTTATTCTCCACTGTTTGGGACTGGGACTGACTATAAGATCTTTTCTGTACTTTGGAACTCTCAGACTGCTGCAAAAGTTAATACTGAGGCACTACAGAGGAAATTGACAGTATAATACTCCAGTGGAAAAGAAATCCAGCACTTTGAAAATATCACAGTATGGCATGTAATATCAGCTTACATTGAAGGTGAAGTGGCTTCTTTCCACTGAGCTGCTGAATTTGTAATTCTCAGCTGCAAAAAAAATCTAGGTTGCATCTCCGTGAGCATTAATCTGATCATGAAACAAAAAGCACCTAGCAAAGAGAAAAGGTTATTCAGTTCATTATGATGATCAAGACATTTTCCCCAGAACCTCATCTGTATTGAAGCCCAATTTCATTCCGAATACTTCAATTGAGTTGGCATTTAAAGGTGAATTTTCCAATTGGACAACTGAGGTGGACAGCCGAACCTGCTGGGAATGCAGTGGGAAATTACATGCATATATATCCATGGATGGATGGAAAACCCAGGAGCTGGTAATGCACAATTTTCTGGAGGGCACAGTGGAAAACTTTTACTGTCACAGGATGCCATCCATCACAACTCATGAAAAGACTTTCTCGCTTGCTAAAAACACTTGTTGATCTTCTATAGTATAACTCAGGTTTATCAAAATAAGTCTGAATGTATACATTTGCAAGTTCAGGGAGGAATGTTATTAAGTATAGTGAGGACCACACTGATTTATATAATGAGGACAACACTGATTTATATAGTGAGGACCACACTGATTTATAAAATGCATTCGACACTTGATTTGTTTTTGGATTTGAAGTCATTGAATTATTAAATGCAGCCATGAATTTAATTATTAAATCAGTCAATAAATTAACTGTGCTAAAATCACAGAATTGTTACAGTGCGGAAGGAGGCCATTCGGCCCATCCTGTATGCACCGGCTCTCCGAATGAGCAATTCACCTAATGTCATTCCCCCACCTTCTCCCCGTAACTCTGCACATTTTTCCTTTTTAGATAACGGTCTAATTCCCTTTTGAATGCGTCAATTGAACCTGCTTCCACCACACTCTCAGGCAGTTGATTTCAGATCCTGACCACTCGCTACGTGAAAAGTTTTTCCTCATGTCAGTTTTGCTTCTTTTGCCAATTACTTTAAATCTGTGTCCTCTCGTTCTCGATCTTTTCAGTCACAATGCTGCCTATCTTTGTGCCATTGGCAAACTTGTATATGTGGCTTTCTGTCACATCATGTAAGTTGTTAATAAATATGGTGAATAGTTGAGATCCCAACTCAGATCCTTGTGGGACACCGCTAGTTACATCCTGCCGATTAGAGATCCTGCTCATTATCCCTATTCTCAGTCTCCAGCTATTCAGCCAATTTCCTGACCAGGTCAATAATTTGCCATCAATTCCATGAGCTTCAACTTTAGCTAACAGTCTCTGATAACGGACTTAATCAAATGCCTTCTCAAAGTCTGTATAAATACCCATACACATTCCCTTGTCCACTACTTTAGTCATCTCTTCATCAGATATGACCTATCCTTTACAAATATATGCTGGCTCTCTGCCATCAGTTTTATGCAAGCACAAGCCACAAATCGTCACAAAGGTCTAACTTAAAGTGTTCTAGACAAGGTTCATCAACTTGTTTACAGCACACACACACAGCGCAAAATAAAGATTTAAAATATAGATATAAGTGGTCATTTAACTTGTCTGCATTTCCACTGCACCACTTCACTCGCCAGGTAAGCAGATCGGGAATGCTGTCCTTTGCATTCAAATTCCTGATACTTGTTCACGTTGTATGAAGCTCTGTGTTGAGAGTGCAAACTTGTGAAATGACCTCTATAAAGTACTTAACAAAACTTACCCTGTACCATGGAAGAAAGACACTGTTAGCTGCTGCTCCATTGACACATATGGCAGTAAATCTATTCCATTGAGCCTGTGCTTTTCATGTTCGGTACAAACCTAGTTCCATCCTGACCCCTCTCCCATTGACTTTCAGGATTCAGTGCCTGGTTTATGTTCCTGATTTTGGAAACAGTGATGTTGTCTATTCTCTCTCCACAAGGAGAGATCTAATTTTTCCAGGCAGGTTTTAGAGAATCCTCTCTTCTCTGTTTTCCATAGAAAGGGATAAGTAGGGTATTATTTCGCTGGAATAGAAGAGATGTCAAAGAACAAGAATCAACTTTTTTTGTTTTTTCACGGGATGCGGGCATCGCTGGCAAGGCCAGCATCTATTGCCCATCCCCAAGTGTCCCCAAGGAGGTGGTGTTGAGCTGCCCCGCCCTGAACTGCCGCAGTCCATGCGATGCAGGCACATCCACAGCGCTGCTAGGAAGGGAGTTCCAGGAAAATTAAGACAATTAACTTTAACTGGACACTCATGGTAACACTCATTAAATGTCAGTGAATTTTAAGCAATCTGATCACCTTAAAGATCCAATCTCCACATTTATGGGAAAATAACGTTTTGCCATTATGTAATAATAATGTAGTGGGCTGCCATTTTAATTGGGTTTGAGCAGCACCGTTAGGCCCCAGACTGAGTGGGACTCCCACTGTTGTTCATGTTCTGTACTGCAGCTATTATGTCTGGCCTCCCTTCACTTTATGACATTGTATGAAAACTGCTGCCTTTGTACTTCAGGCTGCCATTGGTTTATTTACATCGAAAGAGACTTTGAGCACAGTAGTAACTGTCTGACCATGCTCACTCTCCAGTCACACATGCTGTTGGTGTGACAGCCTAATTAACCTGATTCATAATTACACAGAAGCCCAAAGAAATGCAGCAGGTAATTTGTACAAGGTATTATGAAAATAATAGCATACAATATTTTAGATCTTTTTCCGATGTTTTAGCTGAGACTTTGATTTTTTAAAATTGATTCTCAGGATGTGGGCTTCAAAAGGCAAGGCTGGCATTTATTGCCCAGCCCTTGTTGCCTTGACAACCGAGTTGCTTGCTCGGCCGCTTCAGAGGGCTGACAAACACATTGATGTGGGACAGGAGTCACGTATATGCCAGAATGGGGTAAGAAGGTTAGATTTCCTTCCCTAAGCACTCTCTTGCTGGGATTTGAACACACGTTCTTTGGATTATTAATCCAATAAAATAAACACTGTACCCGTGGTGAACAAATCAATGGGGTTTCTTTGCTCCAAGGAGTCTCATTGCTGCAATTTGGAAACACATGGTTGAAGTGTGAGAGCTGGAGAAAAGAAAGATAAAGAAAATTCAGCAAAATTTCTATTGCTTCAAGCACACTTGAGATCCAGATCAAAGCATTCCTCTCACACGGAGCACTCTACATGTTATTAGTCTATATTATCTTCCAGTTGCATGAACGTGACCTTCAGAATTCAAGCTTTGGATCGGTTTTGATTCATAATTTGCATAGATTTGCTGACCTCAGACAGATATCTTGGCACCAATGCGAGGTGACAAGCTTACATGTGTTAGCATCTCTGAAATATGAGAAAACTACTAATGCAATTAACTTTTAAGTTTAGACAGTCGCTGTGGAAAACCATTTGCATGCTTCTCTTTTAAACTAATCTTCAGATAAATCTTGCTTCCCCCAGACAAAACCAAAATAATTGTTTTCAAAGGCAGAACAGAATCTTATTTTAAATTCACATTGTATTGACTTATCTAAAATTTCATGTGAAAGCAGTATGACAGCATTTTGTGAAACAAGGATGCCAACATGGTGTCTTGCTAGATGAGAGTGTGGGTCACAGAATCAATCCGAGAGGTGTTTGTGTGTCTCTGATCCTGCTCCCATCTTGCAAGGCTCTGTGGGAGTCGGGTCTCTCAAAATCTATTTTGTAGTATAGAAATTCTGGCAGTGAATTTCTAGGGAGATGATTCTTGTTATCCACCATAACTTTCACTGGAACGACGGAGGTGGAGGGGCGACATGATAGAGGTTGACAAAGTTATGAGTGGATAGTCAGAAGCTTTTTCCCAGGGTGGAAGAGTCAGTTACTAGGGGACATAGGTTTAAGGTGCGAGGGGCAACGTTTAGAAGGGATGTGTGAGGCAAGTTTTTACACTGAGGGTGGTGAGTGCCTGGAACTGTGCTGCCGGGGGAGGTGGTGGAAGCAGGTACGATAGCGACGTTAAGAGGCATCTTGACAAATACATGAATAGGATGGGAATAGAGGATACGGTCCCTGAAGTGCAGAAGGTTTTAGTTTAGACAGGCATCAAGATCGGCGCAGGCTTGGAGGGCCAAATGGCCTGTTCCTGTGATGTACTGTTCTTTGTTCTTTGTTCAATAGAAAGCCCTGGAAAATGGCATACATGCTGTGTAATGCCATTTTCCCTGGGTTTTTGTGGCTCGACAGCTGAGGCATGATAGATGATCTGGAGAATACCTTTGGAAATTCATCCCCTTGATAACTTAAAGCAAAAAAAAGTTCTGCTTCTTCATGATTTCTTTAAAGAGGTAACAATGTTATTTCTTACACTGGTCGTCTTAGACTGGGCTGTATTATTGCTTCTACCTGGGCAGTGCACCTTTAAATTGCCTGGAGTGGCACTGGAGGAAGAGAATGGGTGTTTAGGGGCTGGTGCTAGTGTCTGGAGGGTGGGAGGGATGGGGAAAGGCCTAGCAGAAAATGGCCAACAAGGTTCCCTGATGGTTCAGGAAAGGTGCTTTCTGCCTCTATTACCCTTCTGCAGAAGAGAGGGGTTGAAAGTGTGAGACTGAACAGGTGCAATGAGATTATACTAGAGCAGAACCCCCAAAAATATCAGGACCCGATGTCAAGAGCAATACATGCTCCAGGAAAAGAGCAAAATTCAAGCCCCAGGCCCTTAGATGGGAGTAGGGCTTGGGGAATGGGGGAGAGGAGCATATTGTTTGGGTTTCCACCAGGATTTGGAGATTTTACATGTATTGTTATGATCAGGTGTGGGGGGGGTGGGGGGAAGGGGTCTCAGGCTCCCCTCTTGTTCTTCCCTTTGTTGACCGTAACAGGGTTTATTCCTTTTTAAACAGTGATATTCCTTTTTAAACAGTGATCATAAAAGAACTATCAGACAGATTTTCTTGAGGTGAGTTTATTGTACTTAAAATCTAAACCCAATCTAAAAATAACAAATTACGTTACACTTTTACTCTCACACACACATACACACACACGAGAATCGCCACACACACAAATAGATTACAGAGTGATGAGGATCGTTTTGGGTTGGATTAGAGTCCAGAACAAGTAAAAAAATAATATACGGTCTGTGGTGTTTGGTAAGTCAGTTGTCTTCCGACTGTAGTGGGTTTCTGAAGTCTATAACTGGTAGCAGATTTTGCAGCTGGCCTGCCTGATTCAGGTTCTTCTTGGAGGCAGTGTTGTAGATGGCTTTCTTCCATGTCTTGGATCTTTCACAACCAGCAAGCAAGCTTTGAATGCCCCCAAGGTTACCTAGAGAGAGAGGAAGTGAGAGAACTACCCCTAACTTCTGCACACAAAGTTTCAGCAGCTTCACCCTTGGTAACAAAAAGGTTGCAATTTTTTTTCACAGGGGGGGAAGTGGTCACATGATTGTCCAGTGTCTTCATTCGCAATTTAATTAGTTTCAAGCCTCGGAATTTTCCATCTCTCCCCTCTCTGGGTCTCATTGTTTCAATATGGCTTTGATGCTTTTGCCATTAAGAGTGAAGCTGTTAGCTGATTCCAAATTCATGAGGCAATGTTGTAGTGGTGGTTAGCTCAGACATTCAACTCTCCTTTGAAGTTTAAGGCATTTCAGTGCAAGTGTGGCGGCCATCTTGACTGCCAGGTTTTTAAAAGTTCAACGTGGTATCCCCAGCATTCCTTTTTAAAGGTTCAATGTAGTATCCCAGCATCCCTTTTTAAAGGTTCAATGTAGGATCCCAGCATTCCTTTTTAAAAGTTCAATGTAGTATCCCAGCATTCCCTTTTTAAAGGTTCAATGTAGTATCCCAGCATTCCTTTTTAAAGGTTCAATGTAGTATCCCAGCATTCCCTTTTAAAGGTTCAATGTAGTATCCCAGAATTCCTTTTTAAAGGTTTAATGTAGGTTTCCAACCGATTAATTAAAAATCTTCATTTGGCATAGCATGTTTTTTGACAGTATGTTTATTTTTTTTTGTAAATTAAATAAGTTTTTGTATTTTATTGTTGAATTGTGAAATCTATTTTCCCTGTATATTCTAGTCAATATTTCTGTCAGTATCTAAGTTACAATTAGATAGGTAGTCTTGCACATGTCTTTCGTGCAAAGCATCTGTAGTTTACGGGACACTAGCTGTAAAAAAATATATTTTCACTATCTCAAGAAAAATTACATAATTTTCTAATATCTCATTCACTGTTCCTTGGTTGTTTTTATTTAGTAACCACCACAGTAGCAACTAATAAAATCTTTGATTTTTGTTTCCTTTGAGTGCCATGTTGGCGCTCCCAATCCCCAATATAAACCCTAAAATAAGTTCCAATCATAGGCCAATAAATGCACCCATCCCACCTTCCAATACCATAGACAATATTCAGAAGCCTTGGCTTGCTTCTGCTCCATTCCAGACTAGACCTGCCATTCTATATCTGAGCATTTTGTTTAGCTTCATCCACAACCCTGTTGACCTCTCTGGGTCACCCTGCATGTGCTTACAGAAGATGTTAGCATACAATTTCCCCTTTCTACAACAAATAGGATTATTACGACTTAGTGAATTAAAACGCTGGCGAATGCGGTTACTCTATTCCAAAGAACGTGAGTTCAAATCCCACCATGGGAGTTTGAGAATTTGATTTCAGTTTAAAAGAAATAACTGTAAATAAAAAGCTGTCATCAGTGAAAGTTAGCGTGAAGCTGTCGAATTATCATAAAAACCCATCAGGTTCACAAATGTCCTTGAGGGAACCTAACCTCCTTACCAGAATCTGGCATATATGTGACTCCCATCACACATCAATGTGTTTGACTCTTAACTGCCCTCTGAAGTGGCCGAGCAAGCAACTCGGTTGTCAAGGCATAAGGGATGGGCAAAAGATGTTGGCCTTGCTACTGACCCCATATCCCATGAATGAATAAAGAAACGTAATCACATTCTCAGTCATCGTAGGCAACACCATCAGCGATTTGCTCTTACGATAGAAAAATGCCTTCAGCTGCCTAGGGCCCTAAGTTCTGGAATTCCCTCCCTAAACCTCTTCACATCTCTATCTTTCTCTCCTCCTTTAAATATTAAACCTACCGCTTTGACCAAGTTTTTTGTTACCTGTCCTAATAT